>NC_069133.1:20809738-20946617 GCF_026914265.1 Mya arenaria
AATACATATTTTGCAAGGTTAGTCGATGACAAAAATATCATCTATTTAAGTGATTGATGCTTGTGGGTTTGGACGCGCTTGGTAAATTCTTCAGCTTAACGTTAATGCAGGTTTCAGACCGTTCTTACGTTACGTTTACAAATAAACGTCAATTACGCGCTCTCAGTTCTGGTTATGTGTTTAAAGGGCGTTTAAATATTTTATAACACATATTAACTGGATGAGTTCAATGTTGCCATCAATCATAAATGAAACGTTCGGATAAGCAAAACAGTCCGTACATTAAGGTGTGTGTGTGTGTGTGTGTGTGTGCGTGCGTGCGTGCGTGCGTGCGTGCGTGCGTGACTGGGTGTGTGCACGCGTGCGTGTGTGTGTGTTTAATTTACTTGTATTATTCAATTTGGCAATAATTATATCGGAGTATCCAAATTATTCACTAATGAAACTTTAACAAGATTGTCCTTTCATAGGGCGCTTGTCAAACATGATATGAAACACTTTACATAATTATTTTTTTACATGATTTGTTAACCAAATTCAATGCAACGTTGCCGTCACGGTGGCAGTTTATTACGTAACATGTACGGGAGACGGAACTGAGTCATTTTGAGGCGTTTTCAGGAAGAAAGAAGTAATGGCCGACTTATCCCATTCACTCTCTTTTAAAGCTGCACTCTCACAGATTGAGCGTTTTGACCATTTTTTTATTATATATTTGTCGTCTTAGAATCAATCATTTTTTACCTTAATCTCTGTAAACCATTATTATAAGACTGCTGGCAAAAGACCAGGTATCCATATTTACTTTTTATGCCAAAAAACCCTCATTTTTATTAAAGCGTTAGTAACGCTTTCAGTCACAAAACATTTATTTTTGAGCGTTAATATGAAAACTGCGATCTGATCTTTTGTCTGCAGTCTTATATCAATGGTTTACATAGATATAGGCAAAATTTGGCTCATTTCAAAAGTTAAAAAGTTGTCAAAATGGTAAATCTGTGAGAGTGCAGCTTTAAAGAAAAATCCACTTTGCAAATGAAAGTGCCTCATTTGAAGAAGACATCGCTGGATACGATAAGGCCGATATACATTTATTGCTACATTTTACATCCATTTTTTATTTCGGGGCCGGGATGACTTTGTTTTTCTTAGATGCCTGTTTCACAGTTGAAACTGTGTTAATACCCTTTTATGTGTATCTAGAATAGCCACGAACTCCATTGTAACAATTCTCCTTGTTGACAGGTATGTGTTTACTGTGTAACAAGCTGGTATCAATAAACGCCGTTCCAGGACCGGACCGATACGCAATTAAAGAGATCCGATCAATATTTGTATTTGAGTGAATACTATTTAAGGGGCGGCGGGAGAAAAAGGAAAGAGGGACGAGCAGGGATGAAAATCTAGCAACTAATTTATAGTTGTGTAACGTGCGACGTCAAACAAGGCCAACATATCCCTTCAGAGAAAAGCATGCTCGACACTGAAGGGATTCACTGGTCTTTATACACAGTTAATTCTCAATCTACACGGAGCCATTACATTACTTTCCCCTCCGAGAAGACTCATCCCGAGTCTTGGCCTGGGAAACTTGTGGGTGAGGCATTTCAAATTCGGCAGTAGTCAACATCCCACCGCTGCCACCATGTGTAACGTGCAACGTCAAACAAGGCCAACAGATCCCTTCAGAGAAAAGCATGCTCGACCCTGAAGGGGTCCACTGGTCTTTATATACAGTAAATTCTCAATCTACACGGAGCCGTTACATTTGCCTTATATATCAGGCCATATCAAAACTCATTTAATCATGGATAGGTTCGTATTAAATGAAAAAAGACAAATATATGTGGAGCATCGTTATATTTTTTGTTAAAAAAGCCTATTCAACGCACTGTCTTATTTCTATTTTCAAGGACCTTTAAAATGTGCGCATTTCGACAGAAAAGAAGATGCCATGCAATTTTAATAACCGCAGTGTCAGTATATTTACAGACAACTAATTTATCAACGTTTATTTGGATACCATATGTTTTATGGCACATGCAAAAATGTTGGAAAAACTATAACTTGTGGAGTCTAGTCACAGCCCTTAACCCGTATGTTCGTATAATGTTATGTATTTTAAAGACACATTATTGATACGTTTTTTTTTAATTGACCAATTGTAGGAACTACGAAAAATATCCAGTGAACACAAATTCCAATAAAATTTACTTCCGCGTTAATAAGGTGACAGATTTCCGACTTAAATCATCTGTTACTGCCAAATGTTATTTTTGACGATAAATGTGACAGACGTGTTTATTACAAAGCAGTAAAATGTGTACCGCTATAGTGAAGCTGTGTGCTGTGTGATCGACTGAGTGCATTTTGTCGGTCATACTAGAGATGCAGTTGGTCAATTTATTGACATTATAAAAGTGCACTCTCACAGATGGACCGTTTTGAATAACTGTTTTTGTTTTGTTTGGTTTTTGTCTAGGAATTAGCGATTTTTTTTCCGTAAATGTCTGGAAACCAGTGATACAAGACTGTTCACAAAAGATCAGATGGCATTTTTCATATTTATGTTCGAAAAATGATATTTTATGGCTGAAAGCGTTACTAACGCATTAAAACTGCACACTCACAAATTGTCCGTTTTGACTACTAAGGGTTTGATAGCAATTTTTCATATTCATGGTCGAAAACTGATGTTTTATGGCTTGACTTACGATTAATGAAAAATGATATTTTCGGCAGTTTTCGATACAATTAAGATATGTGCTATAATGAATTATCTAATATTACTGAATTTGAGGCATTAGTACCAAAATCATCTGATTATGAGACGTGAAAATGTAAAATGTAAAAACTGTCAATCCGTGAGAGTGCAGCTTTAAAGGGACTTTTTTTAAAAGGTTGGCAAGGACTTTTTTTTAAACTTTGGTGTTATTCTTCTTTTGCGTGCATGAACAAACCATTAACAGCAACTAAGAATGCTCGTTATAGCGGAACTTTGCAAATCTAAACCTCAAGTGACTAAATTAATCATCAGCGTTACATACGATTTTGGGCAAAACAGTGCATTTTAGGTCTAAGCTCAAAATTGAACTTTTGATTATGTTTCATGTTTGTTACATGTTACACGAACTTATAATTTTCGATGTCTGACCCAATTTAACGTGAATGACCCACTTTAGTTTTGACATGAACTTATACTTGCAACATCATTGTATGGTGACATAACTGACATAGCTATATATTTTCTTTGCGGTCAGAACGACACCTTCCGGCATCATGAGGAACTTCGCAACACCTGGCTCACTTTCACGTGACGTCAGAAACTCGTCCATTTAGTGTTACATTAATAACGTTAAGAAACCAGCGTTTTCTTTGCTCAGACTTCACAGGAGATCGTAGCACGTCGCAAGCGTGCTCGCTCTGGTGTTGTAGACAACAGCAAGAGACCCGCAGATACTAAGGCCAAAAAGCCGGAAGTGAAGGGCTCCAAGAAGCAAGCAAAGAAATTGCAATTAAAGTTTGTTTCAAACGCCTTTGTCTAGTTTTTGGCCTTTAGTCTTTAGTAAGCTTAAGTCAGTATACTAGATTTTTCATAATAAACTTAAAAAAGAGTATATTTCTTAAGGCATAACAATATGTATTGTAAATAAAATTAATGGATAACGTATTTTAAATACTAGTAGAATGAAGGTCTGGAGTTCCTCAAGGATCCATTCTTGGACCTATTCTTTTTTCTTATATATATTAATGACATTACCTTTGAAATAGAAAATTCCTTGATTGACTTATATGCTGACGATACTACACTATACGCAAAAAGTTCAAATACGCAGGAAATTGAACGTACGTTGCAAATAAATTTAGATATAATATCGGAGTGGTGCAAAATAAACAACATGGCAATACATCCATTGAAAACGAATTGCATGTTGCTGGGTTCAAATGCAAAGTTAAGAAATGCATGTGCACTCAAATTATTCGTAGACAATGTACTTATTGAAAATGTAACTTCGAAGAAATTGCTTGGAATTGTTATTGATTCATCATTGTCATGGAACCTGCAAGTTGACTTTGTCTGCAAGAAAGTAACAGCAAAGATAGCTCTTTTAAAAAGACTTAATTACTTTTTAACGGATCAATTGAGACATTTGTTTTATAAATCGTATATACTTCCTATGTTTGACTATTGTTGTAGCGTTTGGGGGAAAAGCAAGCAAACGCATGTGAGACGAATAACCATGCTTCAAAAAAGAGCTGCTAAAATTATTCTCTTAAGCCTATTAGAACGCCATCGCATGAATTATTTAAACAATTAGAATGGCTTCAATTTGAATACCGTTGCAAATATCAAACGGCTGTTATGGTATATAAATCTTTTAACAATCTTACACCGAGTTATATAAGAGACATTATAAAGTTATCAAACAATACAAGATTCATCAATTGCAAAAACCGTTGTAAGAATTGTACGCATAATTCCATGACTATTGTTTTTACATTATATATATCTCGAGTAAGGTGTTAAATACATGTGTGACTGTCCTACTTACTCAGTTAATAAATTTTAATGATACGATTTGTTAACCTTTAGGTACAAATTGATGTATTGTTCGGCATTGATGTTATAATTAATGTATTATATTCATGTTTCTTTATGTTTTCGTATTTTAATACGTACCCTTTTGAAATAACATAAATTTATGCTTGCGTTTTCATTCTAAGCATTTATGTGTGTGTGCGTGTGTATGTTCTTTCAGAAGGCCACATTGTAAATAAGTCGTGTGTTATGTTTGTTTATAATATGATGCCTATGTCTTAATATGTTACCTTCTTTAAATAAAGTTATTATTATAAGGTATTCGACCCACTAGTATGTAAAGTGTGGATGCCTGGTGACCCCCATATCATTAAGGTATCCGACCCACTAGTATGTAAAGTTTGGATGCCTGGTGACCCCCATATCATTAAGGTATCCGACCCACTAGTATGTAAAGTGTGGATGCCTGGTGACCCCCATATCATGAAGGTATCCGACCCACTAGTATGTCAAGTTTGGATGCCTGGTGACCCCCATATCATTAAGGTATTCGACCCACTAGCATGTAAAGTGTGGATGCCTGGTGATCCCCATATCATTAAGGTATCCGACCCACTAGTATGTAAAGTTTGGATGCCTGGTGACCCCCATATCATTAAGGTATCCGACCCACTAGCATGTAAAGTGTGGATGCCTGGTGATCCCCATATCATTAAGGTATCCGACCCACTAGTATGTAAAGTTTGGATGCCTGGTGACCCCCATATCATTAAGGTATCCGACCCACTAGTATGTAAAGTTTGGATGCCTGGTGACCCCCATATCATTAAGGTATCCGACCCACTAGTATGTAAAGTTTGGATGCCTGGTGATCCCCATATCATGAAGGTATTCGACCCACTAGTATGTAAAGTTTGGATGCCTGGTGACCCCCATATCATTAAGGTATCCGACCCACTAGTATGTAAAGTTTGGATGCCTGGTGATCCCCATATCATTAAGGTATTCGACCCACTAGTATGTAAAGTGTGGATCCCTGGTGACCCCCATATAACTAAGGTATTCGACCCACTAGTATGTAAAGTGTGGATGCCTGGTGACCCCCATATCATTAAGGTATCCGATCCACTAGTATGTACAGTGTGGATGTCAGATAAACCCCAATATCATTAAGGTATCCGACCCACTAGTATGTAAAGTGTGGATGCCAGATAAACCCCATATCATTAAGGTATCCGACCCACTAGTATGTCAAGTGTGGATGCCTTGTGATCCCCATATCATTACGGTATCCGACCCACTAGTATGTAAAGTTTGGATGCCTGGTGACCCCCATATCATTAAGGTATCCGACCCACTAGTATGTAAAGTGTGGATGCCTGGTGACCCCCATATCATTAAGGTATCCGATCCACTAGTATGTACAGTGTGGATGTCAGATAAACCCCAATATCATTAAGGTATTCGACCCACTAGTATGTAAAGTGTGGATGCCAGATAAACCCCCATATCATTACGGTATCCGACCCACTAGTATGTAAAGTGTGGATGCCTGGTGACCCCCATACCATTACGGTATCCGACCCACTAGTATGTAAAGTTTGGATCCCTGGTGACCCCCATATCATTAAGGTATTCGACCCACTAGTATGTACAGTGTGGATGTCAGATAAACCCCAATATCATTAAGGTATCCGACCCACTAGTATGTAAAGTGTGGATGCCTTGTGATCCCCATATCATTAAGGTATCCGACCCACTAGTATGTATAGTTTGGATGCCTGGTGACCCCCATATCATTAAGGTATTCGACCCACTAGTATGTATAGTTTGGATGCCTGGTGACCCCCATATCATTAAGGTATTCGACCCACTAGTATGTAAAGTTTGGATGCCTGGTGACCCCCATATCATTAAGGTATCCGACCCACTAGTATGTAAAGTGTGGATCCCTGGTGACCCCCATATCATTAAGGTATCCGACCCACTAGTATGTAAAGTGTGGATGCCTTGTGATCCCCATATCATTAAGGTATTCGACCCACTAGTATGTAAAGTGTGGATGCCTGGTGACCCCCATATCATTAAGGTATTCGACCCACTAGTATGTAAAGTGTGGATGCCTGGTGACCCCCATATCATGAAGGTATTTCGACCCACTAGTATGTAAAGTGTGGATGCCTGGTGACCCACATATCATGAAGGTATTCGACCCACTAGTATGTAAAGTGTGGATCCCTGGTGACCCCCATATCATTAAGGTATCCGACCCACTAGTATGTAAAGTGTGGATCCCTGGTGACCCCCATATCATTAAGGTATCCGACCCACTAGTATGTAAAGTGTGGATCCCTGGTGACCCCCATATCATTACGGTATCCGACCCACTAGTATGTCAAGTTTGGATGCCTTGTGACCCCCATATCATTAAGGTATCCGACCCACTAGTATGTAAAGTGTGGATGCCTTGTGATCCCCATATCATTAAGGTATTCGACCCACTAGTATGTAAAGTGTGGATGCCTGGTGACCCCCATATCATTAAGGTATTCGACCCACTAGTATGTAAAGTTTGGATGCCTGGTGACCCCCATATCATTAAGGTATCCGACCCACTAGTATGTAAAGTGTGGATGCCTGGTGACCCCCATATCATTAAGGTATTCGACCCACTAGTATGTAAAGTGTGGATCCCTGGTGATCCCCATATCATTAAGGTATCCGACCCACTAGTATGTATAGTTTGGATGCCTGGTGACCCCCATATCATTAAGGTATTCGACCCACTAGTATGTAAAGTTTGGATGCCTGGTGACCCCCATATCATTAAGGTATCCGACCCACTAGTATGTAAAGTGTGGATGCCTTGTGATCCCCATATCATTAAGGTATTCGACCCACTAGTATGTAAAGTTTGGATGCCTGGTGACCCCCATATCATTAAGGTATCCGACACACTAGTATGTAAAGTGTGGATGCCTTGTGATCCCCATATCATTAAGGTATCCGACCCACTAGTATGTAAAGTTTGGATGCCTGGTGACCCCCATATCATTAAGGTATCCGACCCACTAGTATGTAAAGTGTGGATGCCTTGTGATCCCCATATCATTAAGGTATCCGACCCACTAGTATGTAAAGTTTGGATGCCTGGTGACCCCCATATCATTAAGGTATCCGACCCACTAGTATGTAAAGTGTGGATGCCTGGTGATCCCCATATCATTAAGGTATCCGACCCACTAGTACGTAAAGTGTGGATGCCTGGTGACCCACATATCATTAAGGTATCCGACCCACTAGTATGTAAAGTTTGGATGCCTGGTGATCCCCATATCATTAAGGTATCCGACCCACTAGTATGTAAAGTGTGGATGCCTGGTGACCCACATATCATTAAGGTATCCGACCCACTAGTATGTAAAGTGTGGATGCCTGGTGACCCACATATCATTAAGGTATCCGACCCACTAGTATGTAAAGTTTGGATGCCTGGTGATCCCCATATCATTAAGGTATCCGACCCACTAGTATGTAAAGTTTGGATGCCTTGTGACCCCCATATCATTAAGGTATCCGACCCACTAGTATGTAAAGTGTGGATCCCTGGTGACCCCCATATCATTAAGGTATCCGACCCACTAGTATGTAAAGTTTGGATGCCTTGTGATCCCCATATCATTAAGGTATTCGACCCACTAGTAGGTAAAGTGTGGATCCCTGGTGACCCCCATATCATTAAGGTATCCGACCAACTAGTATGTAAAGTGTGGATGCCTGGTGACCCACATATCATTAAGGTATCCGACCCACTAGTATGTAAAGTGTGGATCCCTGGTGACCCCCATATCATGAAGGTATTCGACCCACTAGTATGTAAAGTGTGGATCCCTGGTGACCCCCATATCATTAAGGTATCCGACCCACTAGTATGTAAAGTGTGGATGCCTGGTAATCCCCATATCATGAAGGTATTCGACCCACTAGTATGTAAAGTGTGGATGCCTGGTGACCCCCATATCATTAAGGTATCCGACCCACTAGTATGTAAAGTTTGGATGCCTGGTGACCCCCATATCATTAAGGTATCCGACCCACTAGCATGTAAAGTTTGGATGCCTGGTGATCCCCATATCATTAAGGTATCCGACCCACTAGTATGTAAAGTTTGGATGCCTTGTGATCCCCATATCATTAAGGTATCCGACCCACTAGTATGTAAAGTGTGGATGCCTGGTGATCCCCATATCATTAAGGTATCCGACCCACTAGTATGTAAAGTGTGGATCCCTGGTGACCCCCATATCATTAAGGTATCCGACCCACTAGTATGTAAAGTTTGGATGCCTTGTGATCCCCATATCATTAAGGTATCCGACCCACTAGTATGTAAAGTGTGGATGCCTGGTGACCCCCATATCATTAAGGTATTCGACCCACTAGTATGTAAAGTGTGGATGCCTGGTGACCCACATATCATTAAGGTATCCGACCCACTAGTATGTAAAGTTTGGATGCCTGGTGATCCCCATATCATTAAGGTATCCGACCAACTAGTATGTAAAGTGTGGATGCCAGATGAACCCCCATATCATGAAAATATTCGACCCACTAGTATGTAAAGTTTGGATGCCTGGTGATCCACATATCATTAAGGTATTCGACCCACTAGTATGTATAGTTTGGATGCCTGGTGACCTCCATATCATTAAGGTATTCGACCCACTAGTATGTAAAGTTTGGATGCCTGGTGACCCACATATCATTAAGGTATCCGACCCACTAGTATGTATAGTTTGGATGCCTGGTGACCCACATATCATTAAGGTATTCGACCCACTAGTATGTAAAGTGTGGATGCCTGGTGACCCCCATATCATTAAGGTATTCGACCCACTAGTATGTAAAGTTTGGATGCCTGGTGATCCCCATATCATTAAGGTATCCGACCCACTAGTATGTCAAGTTTGGATGCTTGGTGACCCCCCATATCACTAAGGTATTCGACCCACTAGTATGTAAAGTGTGGATGCTTGGTTACCCCCCATATCATTAAGGTATTCGACCCACTAGTATGTCAAGTTTGGATGCTTGGTGACCCCCCATATCATTAAGGTATCCGACCCACTAGTATGTAAAGTGTGGATGCTTGGTGACCCCCCATATCATTAAGGTATTCGACCCACTAGTATGTAAAGTTTGGATGCCAGATGAACCCCATATCATTAATATATCCGACCCACTAGTATGTCAAGTTTGGATGCCTGGTGACCCCCATATCATTAAGATATCCGACCCACTAGTATGTAAAGTTTGGATGCCTGGTAATCCCCATATCATTAAGGTATCCGACCCACTAGTATGTCAAGTTTGGATGCCTTGTGATCCCCATATCATGAAGGTATCCGACCCACTAGTATGTCAAGTTTGGATGCCTGGTGATCCCCATATCATGAAGGTATTTCGACCCACTAGTATGTAAAGTGTGGATGCCAGATAAACCCCATATCATTAAGGTATCCGACCCACTAGTATGTCAAGTTTGGATGCCTGGTGACCCCCATATCATTAAGGTATCCGACCCACTAGTATGTAAAGTTTGGATGCCTGGTAATCCCCATATCATTACGGTATCCGACCCACTAGTATGTCAAGTTTGGATGCCTTGTGATCCCCATATCATGAAGGTATTCGACCCACTAGTATGTAAAGTGTGGATGCCTTGTGACCCCCATATCATGAAGGTATCCGACCCACTAGTATGTAAAGTTTGGATGCCTGGTAATCCCCATATCATTAAGGTATCCGACTCACTAGTATGTCAAGTTTGGATGCCTTGTGATCCCCATATCATGAAGGTATTCGACCCACTAGTATGTAAAGTGTGGATGCCTGGTGACCCCCATATCATTAAGGTATCCGACCCACTAGTATGTAAAGTTTGGATGCCTGGTAATCCCCATATCATTACGGTATCCGACCCACTAGTATGTAAAGTGTGGATGCCTTGTGATCCCCATATCATTAAGGTATCCGACCCACTAGTATGTAAAGTGTGGATGCCTTGTGATCCCCATATCATTAAGGTATCCGACCCACTAGCATGTAAAGTTTGGATGCCTGGTGACCCCCATATCATTACGGTATCCGACCCACTAGTATGTAAAGTGTGGATGTCAGATAAACCCCATATCATTAAGGTATCCGACCCACTAGTATGTCAAGTTTGGATGCCTTGTGATCCCCATATCATGAAGGTATTCGACCACCAGTATGTAAAGTGTGGATGCCTTGTGACCCCCATATCATTAAGGTATCCGACCCACTAGTATGTAAAGTGTGGATGCCTGGTAATCCCCATATCATTACGGTATCCGACCCACTAGTATGTAAAGTGTGGATGCCTTGTGATCCCCATATCATTAAGGTATCCGACCCACTAGTATGTAAAGTGTGGATGCCTTGTGATCCCCATATCATTAAGGTATCCGACCCACTAGCATGTAAAGTTTGGATGCCTGGTGACCCCCATATCATTAAGGTATCCGACCCACTAGTATGTAAAGTGTGGATGCCATGTGATCCCCATATCATTAAGGTATCCGACCCACTAGTATGTCAAGTTTGGATGCCTTGTGATCCCCATATCATGAAGGTATTCGACCACTAGTATGTAAAGTGTGGATGCCTTGTGACCCCCATATCATTAAGGTATCCGACCCACTAGTATGTAAAGTGTGGATGCCTTGTGATCCCCATATCATTAAGGTATCCGACCCACTAGCATGTAAAGTTTGGATGCCTGGTGACCCCCATATCATTAAGGTATTCGACCCACTAGTGTGTAAAGTGTGGATGCCAGATAAACCCCATATCATTAAGGTATCCGACCCACTAGTATGTCAAGTTTGGATGCCTGGTGACCCCCATATCATTAAGGTATCCGACCCACTAGTATGTAAAGTTTGGATGCCTGGTGACCCCCATATCATGAAGGTATCCGACCCACTAGTATGTCAAGTTTGGATGCCTGGTGACCCCCATATCATTAAGGTATCCGACCCACTAGTATGTAAAGTGTGGATGTCAGATAAACCCCCATATCATTAAGGTATCCGACCCACTAGTATGTCAAGTTTGGATGCCTTGTGATCCCCATATCATTAAGGTATCCGACCCACTAGTATGTAAAGTGTGGATCCCTGGTGACCCCCATATCATTAAGGTATCCGACCCACTAGTATGTAAAGTGTGGATGCCTGGTGACCCACATATCATTAAGGTATCCGACCCACTAGTATGTAAAGTGTGGATCCCTGGTGACCCCCACATCATTAAGGTATTCGACCCACTAGTATGTAAAGTGTGGATGCCTGGTGACCCACATATCATTAAGGTATCCGACCCACTAGTATGTAAAGTTTGGATGCCTGGTGATCCCCATATCATTAAGGTATCCGACCCACTAGTATGTAAAGTGTGGATGCCTGGTGACCCACATATCATGAAGGTATTTCGACCCACTAGTATGTAGAGTGTGGATCCCTGGTGACCCCCATATCATTAAGGTATCCGACCCACTAGTATGTAAAGTGTGGATGCCTGGTGATCCCCATATCATTAAGGTATCCGACCCACTAGTATGTAAAGTGTGGATGCCTGGTGACCCACATATCATGAAGGTATTTCGACCCACTAGTATGTAAAGTGTGGATGCCTGGTGATCCCCATATCATTAAGGTATCCGACCCACTAGTATGTAAAGTGTGGATGCCTGGTGACCCACATATCATGAAGGTATTTCGACCCACTAGTATGTAAAGTGTGGATCCCTGGTGATCCCCATATCATTAAGGTATCCGACCCACTAGTATGTAAAGTGTGGATGCCTGGTGACCCACATATCATGAAGGTATCCGACCCACTAGTATGTAAAGTGTGGATCCCTGGTGACCCCCATATCATTAAGGTATCCGACCCACTAGTATGTAAAGTGTGGATCCCTGGTGACCCCCATATCATTAAGGTATCCGACCCACTAGTATGTAAAGTGTGGATCCCTGGTGACCCCCATATCATTAAGGTATCCGACCCACTAGTATGTAAAGTGTGGATCCCTGGTGACCCCCATATCATTAAGGTATCCGACCCACTAGTATGTAAAGTGTGGATCCCTGGTGACCCCCATATCATTACGGTATCCGACCCACTAGTATGTAAAGTGTGGATGCCTGGTGACCCACATATCATGAAGGTACTTCGACCCACTAGTATGTAAAGTGTGGATCCCTGGTGACCCCCATATCATGAAGGTATTCGACCCACTAGTATGTAAAGTGTGGATCCCTGGTGACCCCCATATCATTAAGGTATCCGACCCACTAGTATGTAAAGTTTGGATGCCTGGTGATCCCCATATCATTAAGGTATCCGACCCACTAGTATGTAAAGTGTGGATGCCTGGTGACCCCCATATCATGAAGGTATTTCGACCCACTAGTATGTAAAGTTTGGATCCCTGGTGACCCCCATATCATTAAGGTATCCGACCCACTAGTATGTAAAGTTTGGATGCCTGGTGATCCCCATATCATTAAGGTATTCGACCCACTAGTATGTAAAGTGTGGATGCCTGGTGACCCACATATCATGAAGGTATTTCGACCCACTAGTATGTAAAGTTTGGATCCCTGGTGACCCCCATATCATTAAGGTATCCGACCCACTAGTATGTAAAGTTTGGATGCCTGGTGATCCCCATATCATTAAGGTATCCGACCCACTAGTATGTTAAGTGTGAATGCCTGGTAATCCCCATATCATTAAGGTATCCGACCCACTAGTATGTATAGTTTGGATGCCTGGTGATCCCCATATCATTAAGGTATTCGACCCACTAGTATGTAAAGTTTGGATGCCTTGTGATCCCCATATCATTAAGGTATTCGACCCACTAGTATGTAAAGTTTGGATGCCTGGTGATCCCCATATCATTAAGGTATCCGACCCACTTGCATGTAAAGTTTGGATGCCTGGTGATCCCCATATCATTAAGGTATCCGACCCACTAGTATGTCAAGTTTGGATGCCTGGTGACCCCCATATCATTAAGGTATCCGACCCACTAGTATGTAAAGTGTGGATGCATTGTGATCCCCATATCATTAAGGTATCCGACCCACTAGTATGTAAAGTGTGGATCCCTGGTGACCCCCATATCATTAAGGTATCCGACCCACTAGTATGTAAAGTTTGGATGCCTTGTGATCCCCATATCATTAAGGTATCCGACCCACTAGTATGTAAAGTTTGGATGCCTTGTGATCCCCATATCATTAAGGTATTCGACCCACTAGTATGTAAAGTGTGGATGCCTTGTGATCCCCATATCATTAAGGTATCCGACCCACTAGTATGTAAAGTGTGGATCCCTGGTGACCCCCATATCATTAAGGTATTCGACCCACTAGTATGCAAAGTGTGGATGCCTGGTGACCCACATATCATTAAGGTATCCGACCCACTAGTATGTAAAGTTTGGATGCCTGATGATCCCCATATCATTAAGGTATCCGACCCACTAGTATGTAAAGTTTGGATGCCTTGTGATCCCCATATCATTAAGGTATCCGACCCACTAGTATGTAAAGTGTGGATGCCTTGTGATCCCCATATCATTAAGGTATCCGACCCACTAGTATGTAAAGTTTGGATGCCTGGTGACCCACATATCATTAAGGTATCCGACCCACTAGTATGTAAAGTTTGGATGCCTGGTGACCCCCATATCATGAAAATATTCGACCCACTAGTATGTAAAGTGTGGATGCTTGGTGACCCCCATATCATTAAGGTATTCGACCCACTAGTATGTCAAGTTTGGATGCCTGGTGATCCCCATATCATTAAGGTATTCGACCCACTAGTATGTAAAGTGTGGATGCCTGGTGACCCCCATATCATGAAGGTATTTCGACCCACTAGTATGTCAAGTTTGGATGCCTGGTGATCCCCATATCATTAAGGTATTCGACCCACTAGCATGTAAAGTGTGGATGCCTGGTGACCCCCATATCATGAAGGTATTTCGACCCACTAGCATGTAAAGTGTGGATGCCTGGTGACCCCCATATCATTAAGGTATCCGACCCACTAGTATGTCAAGTTTGGATGCCTTGTGATCCCCATATCATGAAGGTATTCGACCCACTAGTATGTCAAGTTTGGATGCCTTGTGATCCCCATATCATTAAGGTATTCGACCCACTAGTATGTCAAGTTTGGATTCCTGGTGATCCCCATATCATTAGGGTATCCGACCCACTAGTATGTAAAGTGTGGATGCCTGGTGACCCCCATATCATGAAGGTATTTCGACCCACTAGTATGTAAAGTGTGGATGCCAGATAAACCCCATATCATTAAGGTATCCGACCAACTAGTATGTCAAGTTTGGATGCCTGGTGACCCCCATATCATCAAGGTATCCGACCCACTAGTATGTAAAGTTTGGATGCCTGGTAATCCCCATATCATTAAGGTATCCGACCCACTAGTATGTCAAGTTTGGATGCCTTGTGATCCCCATATCATGAAGGTATTCGACCCACTAGTATGTAAAGTGTGGATGCCTTGTGACCCCCATATCATTAAGGTATCCGACCCACTAGTATGTAAAGTTTGGATGCCTGGTAACCCCCATATCATTAAGGTATTCGACCCACTAGTATGTAAAGTGTGGATGCCAGATAAACCCCATATCATTAAGGTATCCGACCCACTAGTATGTCAAGTTTGGATGCCTTGTGATCCCCATATCATGAAGGTATCCGACCCACTAGTATGTCAAGTTTGGATGCCTGGTGATCCCCATATCATGAAGGTATTTCGACCCACTAGTATGTAAAGTGTGGATGCCAGATAAACCCCATATCATTAAGGTATCCGACCCACTAGTATGTCAAGTTTGGATGCCTGGTGACCCCCATATCATTAAGGTATCCGACCCACTAGTATGTAAAGTTTGGATGCCTGGTAATCCCCATATCATTAAGGTATCCGACCCACTAGTATGTCAAGTTTGGATGCCTTGTGATCCCCATATCATGAAGGTATTCGACCCACTAGTATGTAAAGTGTGGATGCCTTGTGACCCCCATATCATGAAGGTATCCGACCCACTAGTATGTAAAGTTTGGATGCCTGGTAATCCCCATATCATTAAGGTATCCGACCCACTAGTATGTCAAGTTTGGATGCCTTGTGATCCCCATATCATGAAGGTATTCGACCCACTAGTATGTAAAGTGTGGATGCCTGGTGACCCCCATATCATTAAGGTATCCGACCCACTAGTATGTAAAGTTTGGATGCCTGGTAATCCCCATATCATTACGGTATCCGACCCACTAGTATGTAAAGTGTGGATGCCTTGTGATCCCCATATCATTAAGGTATCCGACCCACTAGTATGTAAAGTGTGGATGCCTTGTGATCCCCATATCATTAAGGTATCCGACCCACTAGCATGTAAAGTTTGGATGCCTGGTGACCCCCATATCATTAAGGTATCCAACCCACTAGTATGTAAAGTGTGGATGTCAGATAAACCCCATATCATTAAGGTATCCGACCCACTAGTATGTCAAGTTTGGATGCCTTGTGATCCCCATATCATGAAGGTATTCGACCACCAGTATGTAAAGTGTGGATGCCTTGTGACCCCCATATCATTAAGGTATCCGACCCACTAGTATGTAAAGTGTGGATGCCTGGTAATCCCCATATCATTACGGTATCCGACCCACTAGTATGTAAAGTGTGGATGCCTTGTGATCCCCATATCATTAAGGTATCCGACCCACTAGTATGTAAAGTGTGGATGCCTTGTGATCCCCATATCATTAAGGTATCCGACCCACTAGCATGTAAAGTTTGGATGCCTGGTGACCCCCATATCATTAAGGTATCCGACCCACTAGTATGTAAAGTGTGGATGCCAGATAAACCCCATATCATTAAGGTATCCGACCCACTAGTATGTAAAGTGTGGATGCCTTGTGATCCCCATATCATGAAGGTATTCGACCACTAGTATGTAAAGTGTGGATGCCTTGTGACCCCCATATCATTAAGGTATCCGACCCACTAGTATGTAAAGTGTGGATGCCTTGTGATCCCCATATCATTAAGGTATCCGACCCACTAGCATGTAAAGTTTGGATGCCTGGTGACCCCCATATCATTAAGGTATTCGACCCACTAGTATGTAAAGTGTGGATGCCAGATAAACCCCATATCATTAAGGTATCCGACCCACTAGTATGTCAAGTTTGGATGCCTGGTGACCCCCATATCATTAAGGTATCCGACCCACTAGTATGTAAAGTTTGGATGCCTGGTGACCCCCATATCATGAAGGTATCCGACCCACTAGTATGTCAAGTTTGGATGCCTGGTGACCCCCATATCATTAAGGTATCCGACCCACTAGTATGTAAAGTGTGGATATCAGATAAACCCCCATATCATTAAGGTATCCGTCCCACTAGTATGTCAAGTTTGGATGCCTTGTGATCCCCATATCATTAAGGTATCCGACCCACTAGTATGTAAAGTGTGGATCCCTGGTGACCCCCATATCATTAAGGTATCCGACCCACTAGTATGTAAAGTGTGGATGCCTGGTGACCCACATATCATTAAGGTATCCGACCCACTAGTATGTAAAGTGTGGATCCCTGGTGACCCCCACATCATTAAGGTATTCGACCCACTAGTATGTAAAGTGTGGATGCCTGGTGACCCACATATCATTAAGGTATCCGACCCACTAGTATGTAAAGTTTGGATGCCTGGTGATCCCCATATCATTAAGGTATCCGACCCACTAGTATGTAAAGTGTGGATGCCTGGTGACCCACATATCATGAAGGTATTTCGACCCACTAGTATGTAAAGTGTGGATCCCTGGTGACCCCCATATCATTAAGGTATCCGACCCACTAGTATGTAAAGTGTGGATCCCTGGTGACCCCCATATCATTAAGGTATCCGACCCACTAGTATGTAAAGTGTGGATGCCTGGTGACCCACATATCATGAAGGTATTTCGACCCACTAGTATGTAAAGTGTGGATGCCTGGTGATCCCCATATCATTAAGGTATCCGACCCACTAGTATGTAAAGTGTGGATGCCTGGTGACCCACATATCATGAAGGTATTTCGACCCACTAGTATGTAAAGTGTGGATCCCTGGTGATCCCCATATCATTAAGGTATCCGACCCACTAGTATGTAAAGTGTGGATGCCTGGTGACCCACATATCATTAAGGTATCCGACCCACTAGTATGTAAAGTGTGGATCCCTGGTGACCCCCATATCATTAAGGTATCCGACCCACTAGTATGTAAAGTGTGGATCCCTGGTGACCCCCATATCATTAAGGTATCCGACCCACTAGTATGTAAAGTGTGGATCCCTGGTGACCCCCATATCATTAAGGTATCCGACCCACTAGTATGTAAAGTGTGGATCCCTGGTGACCCCCATATCATTACGGTATCCGACCCACTAGTATGTAAAGTGTGGATGCCTGGTGACCCACATATCATGAAGGTACTTCGACCCACTAGTATGTAAAGTGTGGATCCCTGGTGACCCCCATATCATGAAGGTATTCGACCCACTAGTATGTAAAGTGTGGATCCCTGGTGACCCCCATATCATTAAGGTATCCGACCCACTAGTATGTAAAGTTTGGATGCCTGGTGATCCCCATATCATTAAGGTATCCGACCCACTAGTATGTAAAGTGTGGATGCCTGGTGACCCCCATATCATGAAGGTATTTCGACCCACTAGTATGTAAAGTTTGGATCCCTGGTGACCCCCATATCATTAAGGTATCCGACCCACTAGTATGTAAAGTTTGGATGCCTGGTGATCCCCATATCATTAAGGTATTCGACCCACTAGTATGTAAAGTGTGGATGCCTGGTGACCCACATATCATGAAGGTATTTCGACCCACTAGTATGTAAAGTTTGGATCCCTGGTGACCCCCATATCATTAAGGTATCCGACCCACTAGTATGTAAAGTTTGGATGCCTGGTGATCCCCATATCATTAAGGTATCCGACCCACTAGTATGTAAAGTTTGAATGCCTGGTAATCCCCATATCATTAAGGTATCCGACCCACTAGTATGTAAAGTTTGGATGCCTGGTGATCCCCATATCATTAAGGTATTCGACCCACTAGTATGTAAAGTTTGGATGCCTGGTGATCCCCATATCATTAAGGTATCCGACCCACTAGTATGTAAAGTTTGGATGCCTGGTGATCCCCATATCATTAAGGTATCCGACCCACTTGCATGTAAAGTTTGGATGCCTGGTGATCCCCATATCATTAAGGTATCCGACCCACTAGTATGTCAAGTTTGGATGCCTGGTGACCCCCATATCATTAAGGTATCCGACCCACTAGTATGTAAAGTGTGGATGCATTGTGATCCCCATATCATTAAGGTATCCGACCCACTAGTATGTAAAGTGTGGATCCCTGGTGACCCCCATATCATTAAGGTATCCGACCCACTAGTATGTAAAGTTTGGATGCCTTGTGATCCCCATATCATTAAGGTATCCGACCCACTAGTATGTAAAGTTTGGATGCCTTGTGATCCCCATATCATTAAGGTATCCGACCCACTAGCATGTAAAGTGTGGATGCCTTGTGATCCCCATATCATTAAGGTATCCGACCCACTAGTATGTAAAGTGTGGATCCCTGGTGACCCCCATATCATTAAGGTATTCGACCCACTAGTATGTAAAGTGTGGATGCCTGGTGACCCACATATCATTAAGGTATCCGACCCACTAGTATGTAAAGTTTGGATGCCTGGTGATCCCCATATCATTAAGGTATCCGACCCACTAGTATGTAAAGTTTGGATGCCTTGTGATCCCCATATCATTAAGGTATCCGACCCACTAGTATGTAAAGTGTGGATGCCTTGTGATCCCCATATCATTAAGGTATCCGACCCACTAGTATGTAAAGTTTGGATGCCTGGTGACCCACATATCATTAAGGTATCCGACCCACTAGTATGTAAAGTTTGGATGCCTGGTGACCCCCATATCATGAAAATATTCGACCCACTAGTATGTAAAGTGTGGATGCTTGGTGACCCCCATATCATTAAGGTATTCGACCCACTAGTATGTCAAGTTTGGATGCCTGGTGATCCCCATATCATTAAGGTATTCGACCCACTAGCATGTAAAGTGTGGATGCCTGGTGACCCCCATATCATGAAGGTATTTCGACCCACTAGTATGTCAAGTTTGGATGCCTGGTGATCCCCATATCATTAAGGTATTCGACCCACTAGCATGTAAAGTGTGGATGCCTGGTGACCCCCATATCATGAAGGTATTTCGACCCACTAGCATGTAAAGTGTGGATGCCTGGTGACCCCCATATCATTAAGGTATCCGACCCACTAGTATGTCAAGTTTGGATGCCTTGTGATCCCCATATCATGAAGGTATTCGACCCACTAGTATGTCAAGTTTGGATGCCTTGTGATCCCCATATCATTAAGGTATTCGACCCACTAGTATGTCAAGTTTGGATTCCTGGTGATCCCCATATCATTAGGGTATTCGACCCACTAGCATGTAAAGTGTGGATGCCTGGTGACCCCCATATCATGAAGGTATTTCGACCCACTAGTATGTAAAGTGTGGATGCCAGATAAACCCCATATCATTAAGGTATCCGACCAACTAGTATGTCAAGTTTGGATGCCTGGTGACCCCCATATCATCAAGGTATCCGACCCACTAGTATGTAAAGTTTGGATGCCTGGTAATCCCCATATCATTAAGGTATCCGACCCACTAGTATGTCAAGTTTGGATGCCTTGTGATCCCCATATCATGAAGGTATTCGACCCACTAGTATGTAAAGTGTGGATGCCTTGTGATCCCCATATCATTAAGGTATCCGACCCACTAGCATGTAAAGTTTGGATGCCTGGTGACCCACATATCATTAAGGTATTCGACCCACTAGTATGTAAAGTGTGGATGCCAGATAAACCCCATATCATTAAGGTATCCGACCCACTAGTATGTCAAGTTTGGATGCCTTGTGATCCCCATATCATGAAGGTATTCGACCACTAGTATGTAAAGTGTGGATGGCTTGTGACCCCCATATCATTAAGGTATCCGACCCACTAGTATGTAAAGTGTGGATGCCTTGTGATCCCCATATCATTAAGGTATCCGACCCACTAGCATGTAAAGTTTGGATGCCTGGTGACCCCCATATCATTAAGGTATTCGACCCACTAGTATGTAAAGTGTGGATGCCAGATAAACCCCATATCATTAAGTTATCCGACCGACTAGTATGTAAAGTTTGGATGCCTGGTGACCCCCATATCATTACGGTATCCGACCCACTAGTATGTAAAATTTGGATGCCTGGTGACCCCCATATCATGAAGGTATCCGACCCACTAGTATGTCCAGTTTGGATGCCAGATAAACCCCATATCATTAAGGTATCCGACCCACTAGCATGTCAAGTTTGGATCCCTGGTGACCCCATATCATTAAGGTATCCGACCCACTAGTATGTAAAGTTTGGATGCCTGGTGATCCCCATATCATTAAGGTATCCGACCCACTAGTATGTAAAGTGTGGATGCATTGTGATCCCCATATCATTAAGGTATCCGACCCACTAGTATGTAAAGTTTGGATGCCTGGTGACCCCCATATCATTAAGGTATCCGACCCACTAGTATGTAAAGTGTGGATTTCAGATAAACCCCCATATCATTAAGGTATCCGACCCACTAGTATGTCAAGTTTGGATGCCTTGGATCCCCATATCATTAAGGTATCCGACCCACTAGTATGTAAAGTGTGGATCCCTGGTGACCCCCATATCATTAAGGTATCCGACCCACTAGTATGTAAAGTGTGGATGCCTGGTGACCCACATATCATGAAGGTATTCGACCCACTAGTATGTAAAGTGTGGATTCCTGGTGACCCACATATCATTAAGGTATTCGACCCACTAGTATGTAAAGTGTGGATGCCTTGTGACCCACATATCATGAAGGTATTCGACCCACTAGTATGTAAAGTGTGGATGCCTTGTGACCCACATATCATGAAGGTATCCGACCCACTAGTATGTAAAGTGTGGATGCCTGGTGACCCACATATCATGAAGGTATTCGACCCAATAGTATGTAAAGTGTGGATCCCTGGTGACCCCCATATCATGAAGGTATTCGACCCACTAGTATGTAAAGTGTGGATTCCTGGTGACCCCCATATCATTAAGGTATCCGACCCACTAGTATGTAAAGTGTGGATCCCTGGTGACCCCCGTATCATTAAGGTATTCGACCCACTAGTATGTAAAGTGTGGATCCCTGGTGACCCCCATATCATTAAGGTATTCGACCCACTAGTATGTAAAGTGTGGATTCCTGGTGACCCACATATCATTAAGGTATCCGACCCACTAGTATGTAAAGTTTGGATGCCTGGTGATCCCCATATCATTAAGGTATCCGACCCACTAGTATGTAAAGTGTGGATGCCTGGTGACCCACATATCATGAAGGTATTTCGACCCACTAGTATGTAAAGTGTGGATCCCTGGTGACCCCCATATCATTAAGGTATCCGACCCACTAGTATATAAAGTGTGGATGCCTGGTGACCCACATATCATTAAGGTATCCGACCCACTAGTATGTAAAGTGTGGATGCCTGGTGATCCCCATATCATTAAGGTATTCGACCCACTAGTATGTAAAGTGTGGATGCCTGGTGATCCCCATATCATGAAGGTATCCGACCAACTAGTATGTAAAGTGTGGATGCCTGGTGACCCCCATATCATTAAGGTATCCGACCCACTAGTATGTAAAGTTTGGATGCCTGGTGACCCCCATATCATTAAGGTATCCGACCCACTAGTATGTAAAGTGTGGATGCCTGGTGACCCACATATCATGAAGGTATTCGACCCACTAGTATGTAAAGTGTGGATCCCTGGTGATCCCCATATCATTAAGGTATTCGACCCACTAGAATGTAAAGTGTGGATGCCTGGTGACCCACATATCATTAAGGTATCCGACCCACTAGTATGTAAAGTGTGGATGCCTGGTGACCCCCATATCATTAAGGTATCCGACCCACTAGTATGTAAAGTTTGGATGCCTGGTGACCCCCATATCATTAAGGTATCCGACCCACTAGTCTGTAAAGTGTGGATGCCTGGTGACCCACATATCATTAAGGTATCCGACCCACTAGTATGTAAAGTGTGGATGCCTGGTGATCCCCATATCATTAAGGTATTTCGACCCACTAGTATGTAAAGTGTGGATGCCTGGTGACCCACATATCATGAAGGTATTCGACCCACTAGTATGTAAAGTGTGGATCCCTGGTGACCCCCATATCATTAAGGTATCCGACCCACTAGTATGTAAAGTTTGGATGCCTGGTGATCCCCATATCATTAAGGTATCCGACCCACTAGTATGTAAAGTGTGGATGCCTGGTGATCCCCATATCATGAAGGTTTTTCGACCCACTAGTATGTAAAGTTTGGATCCCTGGTGACCCCCATATCATTAAGGTATCCGACCCACTAGTATGTAAAGTTTGGATGCCTGGTGATCCCCATATCATTAAGGTATTCGACCCACTAGTATGTAAAGTGTGGATGCCTGGTGACCCACATATCATGAAGGTATTTCGACCCACTAGTATGTAAAGTTTGGATCCCTGGTGACCCCCATATCATTAAGGTATCCGACCCACTAGTATGTAAAGTTTGGATGCCTGGTGATCCCCATATCATTAAGGTATCCGACCCACTAGTATGTAAAGTTTGGATGCCTGGTGATCCCCATATCATTAAGGTATCCGACCCACTAGTATGTAAAGTTTGGATGCCTGGTGATCCCCATATCATTAAGGTATTCGACCCACTAGTATGTAAAGTTTGGATGCCTTGTGATCCCCATATCATTAAGGTATCCGACCCACTAGTATGTAAAGTTTGGATGCCTGGTGATCCCCATATCATTAAGGTATCCGACCCACTTGCATGTAAAGTTTGGATGCCTGGTGATCCCCATATCATTAAGGTATCCGACCCACTAGTATGTCAAGTTTGGATGCCTGGTGACCCCCATATCATTAAGGTATCCGACCCACTAGTATGTAAAGTGTGGATGCATTGTGATCCCCATATCATTAAGGTATCCGACCCACTAGTATGTAAAGTGTGGATCCCTGGTGACCCCCATATCATTAAGGTATCCGACCCACTAGTATGTAAAGTTTGGATGCCTGGTAATCCCCATATCATTAAGGTATCCGACCCACTAGTATGTAAAGTGTGGATGCCTGGTGACCCACATATCATTACGGTATCCGACCCACTAGTATGTAAAGTGTGGATGCCTGGTGACCCCCATATCATTAAGGTATCCGACCCACTAGTATGTAAAGTGTGGATGCCTGGTGACCCCCATATCATTAAGGTATCCGACCCACTTGTATGTAAAGTTTGGATGCCTTGTGACCCCCATATCATTACGGTATCCGACCCACTAGCATGTAAAGTGTGGATGCCTGGTGATCCCCATATCATTAAGGTATCCGACCCACTAGTATGTAAAGTGTGGATGCCTGGTGACCCCCATATCATTAAGGTATCCGACCCACTAGTATGTAAAGTGTGGATCCCTGGTGACCCCCATATCATGAAGGTATTCGACCCACTAGTATGTAAAGTGTGGATGCCTTGTGACCCCCATATCATTAAGGTATCCGATCCACTAGCATGTAAAGTTTGGATGCCTGGTGACCCCCATATCATTAAGGTATCCGACCCACTAGTATGTAAAGTTTGGATGCCTGGTGACCCCCATATCATTAAGGTATCCGACCCACTAGCATGTAAAGTTTGGATGCCTGGTGATCCCCATATCATTAAGGTATCCGACCCACTAGTATGTAAAGTGTGGATGCCAGATGAACCCCCATATTATTAAGGTATCCGACCCACTAGTATGTAAAGTTTGGATGCCCAGTGACTCCCCTATTATTTTGGTATCATTTGAAAGGGTATTTTGTGCAGACAATGTAAATATTGATCCCAAAATATAATAACAAACAATGGCAAAATAAGTCCCTCAGCGTTTGTTTTCATTTGAGAAATTGAGCAACATTAATTGCAGTAACTGCATTTTTGTTGTTGTTTTGGTGATGTATTTTAAAATTTCATTCACCATCAAACAATGACCATTAATATGAAACCAACATTATTTGGTGCTAGATAGAGGTAATTTAAGGACCCACCCCTTATCCCGAAATTCGAAAAATAGCATTGTAAACTTCGTTTGGGTCCTAAATTATGAATATCTTAAATATAGTTGATACAGTATATGCATTGACAGATTCTATAAAATACAAACGAGCGAAGGAACCTTGATTACAGTTTTGTTTTAATAATGCGACGAAAGTGTGTAAGTATGATATTTAGAGGGGTAATATGATGAGATAATAGAACAAGAAGACGAGGTGTTGAAGGTATGAGAGAGAAGAAGGGAGTGAGATTGAGAGATGTGAAGAGGAAGAGAGAAAGAAACAGGTGAGACGGAAAGGGGTTGAAGAAGGGGAAGAGATGAGGAAGGGGGTAGGGGAAGAGACATGGAGAGGGGGATGAGGAGACGAGGGGAGAGGACGGTAGGGAGATGGAAGAAGATGAAGAATGGAGGATACTGAAGAGAGAAGAAGGGATGGAGATATATGAACGGGAGAAGGAGGATAAAAGGTGGAAAGAGGAGGGAGATTAAGAGAAAATAAAATGAAGAAGAGTGGAAGATGAAGATAGAGGATAGAGGAAGGGGAGAAGGATGGAGTGGGGAGAAGGAGAGAACGAGGGAGAGGAAGAAGGTGGTGGTAAAGAAAGGGGAAGAAGAAGGAGGAAGGGGAGGATGTAGAGGGGAAAAGGAGGGGGAGAAGGAGGAAGGGAGGAAAGTATCGAGAGGAAGGGAGGTAGCATGGAGGAAGAAGTGGAGAGAAAAGTAGGGAGACGAGGGTGGAGAGAGTGAGAAGGAGAAAGCTACATAGGCCAAGTTGAGAAAAAGACGGGAAGATAGGAAGAGATGCTTAGGTATAATGAGCATGGGAAAAACTGAAAAGAGACGAAGAGAGGGTTTAGGCGAGGGTTGGTTTAAAAGCTAGAGGAATAGAATGGAGGAAGACATTAGAGTCGAAATATGGATAGGATAGATCTCGTACCATGCGCGACCACATACGCATGTACGATGGCGGCTCTGTGAGCCAAGAGAAAGACAGAAGAGATAACAGATCTCGTACCATGCACGACCACACGTACGAGCGGTGGCTCTTAGAGCCGTGTTCGGAAACCAGCATCGCTGGTTCCCATAAAAAAAAATCATCTAAGATTAGAAACCTTGGAATATTGTATGACATGATACAAGATAATAGGTTAAACTTCTTTATCATTTTCCAGTAAAATAGGAAATTGCAAAAATGTACGTGGTCCAAAAAAATCACCTACATTTATAGTATCATAGTTTTCCAAATTCCATACCGGAATAATAATTCATTAAAATAATGTTAATAGGTCATATTTTAGGGAATCTATATAAAAATATGTCTTCCGTTTTACACCAGGTAATGATTAATTATTATAAATAGAAATTCTATAAATAAATGTATCATTTCCGTAACAATGGTCAAGCGCGTTTGGCTATTTCAATGAAAGGTGCGAACAGGTACCTGTGAATAAAAAGGGGTTTCAGACTAAAGTGAAATCTCGGCGGTGTATGTACAATTAAATTTGAAATTAACACAATTTAGTATATTTTATTTATTATGAAGAGTGCGTCTTACATTTTAAGCACCATAGAACAAGCAACATAACGTGACGCCCAATGTTGGTGAAATTAAACATTATCAGCATATTTTAAGTGATATGTTCTTTCCGGAGGGAATGCGCTGTTTCGAAATAAATAAAATATTTCAACAATATCGTCTACAATCTTCATTAGTGGTCAACATTATATTTTGTCGAATTCTAAGTTTTCTAATACATTTATTTCAGGAAATCATCAGTCAACCGTTATTGATTTTAATCAGGTGAAGCGGTAATTTAATCGTGACAGGCCGAGTTAGTCGAATGTTTACACGTAATAATGCATACCACTAAAATATTATAAGTATGTACTTGCACAAAAATAGCTGGTAATGCGACAGAAACTAGTTTCGTGCATACTTACAATCTTTAACCATTACCAAATGGCTTTGAAATGCACGGGTACTTGAAATAGAATTTAAAAAGGAGACTTTTATCTAAAGAGGACTTAGTTAATAGCAATTATGGTTTTATCAGATAATTTTGATTGTACTCGCCATAATGACCACAGCGGTTATTTCCTCAACTTTCAAAATACAAAAAAAATATGCATTTAAAGAGTAAAATACGAAAAGGCAGATCTATATCAGCAAGCACTATACGTGTGCTATGTCCGTAGTCTATGTAATTCAAAGCATGAGTTTACATGGTGCGGAATCACTTGACTTAAAGGGGTTCTAACATGGATTACCACGGCCCACTGCAACCGATGTAAACAAAAAAGTAAGTGACGTAAATTTCTAAACATTTTTAACAGAAAAGAGAATCGGAGCTGTTCTCTAAAATTTGCTAAGGGAGATCACTGCGTATGACAAACATTTAATCACATAATTGTTATTCCTTCCCTTGTTCTTCCATCCAATGTTTGACTCTTTTTACCGGAGTTTAGTTAGGTGATTAGTTCCCTCAAACACTTCGACGAAACTCTTTCCAAAATATGTTTTGACAATGCTACATCAGGCGGCGGTTTTGTGAAGAGGTTTGTCAACGTGTTATATATAAACTCTCAATCAAACTCTAGTAAAAGACCAAAGACATGGCTATGTAAGCGGCGTAGACTGCGCAATGTTTCATTTAAGATGATGAAAAAATAGCCATCTTTGTTTAAAGTCTTCAATTGGAGCAAACAATTGCCGACGTAGCATTTATGAAGTAATTTATCACGTGGTATACATACACTGTTTATAGATTGTATGTTTCCCTGCGTTATTGGTAAATTTTCATTTTAATACATTATTTTGTAATTATAGTAAATTAACAACAACTATTTTCTCGGCCCTAGCGATTCCGGGGGGGGGGGGGGGAGGGGGGCACCCGACGCGCGCCCTCTTCCACTAAAATCTTCCAAGTTTACTATTTCTTTCAATATAGGCGACAAAAGTAATTAAATTCGCCCAAAATGCACAATTTCGCACTAGTAATTGTTAAAATTGTCTTACGGGAGTACCCCGAACCCCCTTCCATTATTTACAACCAAATAAATTTCGGTTCTGAGAGAGGGGAGCATGTTAAGAGGTTATGCCTCTAAGTTACGCCCCCCTCTAACGTCAAATCCTGTTGCCGCCCCTGCTTTGATTAATGTCCGCGTAATTCTCGAGAGCAAGAATGCGAAAATAACAAATAAAATTTGTGCGACAATTGATCAAGTGGTAATCACAATCATTCAAAATCATTTCAATCACCTATTCAACACTGAATAAACTCATAATCAAATCGTTACGCTTAATGTAACTCATTCATCTTTATTTTGTAATTAACTGGGACGTCAGAAGTCGCTAAAATAACACTCAATAAATATAAATTATTCTTGTTGGATAAACTACATATCAGTCCGACCTTTTATTGTTTTTGTTACTGTTATTTGTATGCATGCACGTATGTTTAATATACATTAGTTCATGGTTACTATTTACAATAACCTACTTCATATTGTTTTTCTTTTTCTCTTTTGTACTTGCAGATTTTTTTGGTTACATGTTTGTCATGTCACGTGGTCAATTACGTTAATATTCTAAATCATGTAACAAGAACCATTTATATGTTAACGTCGCATAATTAATATATTTGAATCTTGCATCTTGTAAAACCCTATATTACGCTGGTGATTAAAACAACACTTATAAAGCAACACACGCAAGTGAGTCCTATCGGATTCAGCAACATGCTGTTACTGCCACGGAGTCCAACAAAAAGCTTGACCAATACATTTTATTATAACGTTCGACAGATACATTTTCTTTTGAAAATTTCAATCCCGCTAGTCAGTGGGTGGTTTTCACAAAAGCATGAAGACCACTTAAAACGTTTAAGATTGTAAGCATGTGCTTTCAAAAAATAAATGGTAATGCGACTGCGACATTCTAATGGTCTACAAACTATTGTGTAAACTACCCACTGGACCAGCCACTGGTTATATCTTCCCGGTTCACCTGGTGTGGATAAAAAAACGGCTGAATGCTGATTTACAGAAGTGAATGTTTTCGCAAATTTCTACTTTAAAAGCACAAGCGGATCCAGGGGGACGCACCCGTCGCCTCCCCCTCTAAAATCGTTCAAGTTTTTATTTTACTTCAATATAGGAGAAAAAAGTAATATAATACGCCCAAATTGCACCTTTTCGGACAAGAAATTGTTAAAAATTCTTGGGGGAGTAAACAAATCCCCCCCCCAACACAACCAAAAAGTTTTCGGTTCTTGGGGTGGGGCGCAAGTCAAACGGGTTATGCCCCTAAGTTACGCCCCCTCTAACATCGAATCCTGGCTCCGCCCCTGAAATGCACTCGAAAACTGCGCACTCATTGGACAAAAATGTGTTGACTACTAATAAGTAAAACATATTTGTAAAACCGCAAACCATTAACCTTTCTTTATAGATGGAGGACTAAGCCAAATTCGCTGGTTTCACAAAGTTATAAAGCCCTTAAAAGCTTGTCTTTGTAAATCAGCGTTGAAAATGAGAGTCCTCAATTAATTCACATCGTTTCCAAGAAGAAACTCTAAAGAAGGCATTATTTTGTTAAAATTATACTGCAATCGGCTGTTTACTGCGTCCACTGAGGAATAACACCGAAGCTTGAACGAGTTTGGAGATTAGCTTAATCCACAGAGCGTCTTGTTAATGCTAAATTATTGAAGCTTCCCATTACTAGACAAATCCTAACCGTGATAGAACTAAAAGTGCCTGAAATTAGCGAGGAAATAATCTCATTTGTCGGGGGACTCCTTTCATATAATTGTATTCTTAGAGGTTTTGCCTTTGTTTCTTTGACACTCTTGAAGTTCCGGGTTGTTTTTTTTGGAGTTTAGGATTCAACTGTCGAATCAAAATCATTCTCTAAAAGACCGTTTGAATCTAAATAATTATAGTGTATTTATTTAACAACGGTTATGAAACTCGTTGGCACGATATTACGCGAGAGTGTGGTGTTGTGTTGTGGGGGAAACCGGAGTACCCGGAGGAAACCCACTTATTGGGATTGAAGACCACAAACCAAATTCACATACGAGTGGAACCCGGGTACCCTAGGTGAGGAAACGTGTTACAAGTATTTTGGTGATAACAGTGAAAAGGGTTATTAATTTATTGTGCCACTAAACACTTACGATGTAAATCTATATATTGAAGAACCTCTTGTAATGATAGTAAGTGATATAAGTGGGTAGAAATCACTGGCCTATAGGTAATTCCCTAGGCGTTTTGCCAACTTACAAAAACGAAAAGAAAACGAAATAAGAAAGATGGAACCAACTTATCACCTATCCTATGCTATAATATATGTTGCACATTCTTAAAGCTGCACTCTCACAGATATACCATTTTTACAACTCTTTTATTTTTTATCTTGGAAAGTGCAAATTTTTGCGTGAATATCTGCAAACCAATGATATAAGATTGCTGACAAAAATCAGATCGTATTTTTTTCATATTTCCGTTCAAAAATTAATGTTTTATGGCTTAAACCTTTACTAACGGTTTAAGAAAAATGCATAAAACATCATTTTTTTAACCATAATATAAAAATCTGCGATCTAATTTTTGTCACATGATGAAGCTTCATACGTCGAGTCTAAAGATTGCCTTATAATTACACGGTAAAAAGTCCAAGGTATAATATATTGCATATATGTACCACCAATAAATAACCTTCCAATAAGACAAAGACTTAAGCAGAGGGCGGCTACATCAGAGAACAAATCCCGCAGACACGGATTCTTGATCTTTAATAAATCGCTTTAATGACTTTCAATCACATTCATTTGCTTTAAATAACACGAAAACCCCATAGGTAGCAGTCCTATTACCGATCACGCCATCACTGTCACTTTGGTTGGTTCTGAGATTGAAATTGTCCCCATGGAGAGCCGTGTTTATTGCGGAAATCAAGGGCAAAACTGATCCGCTGATTCCTTCAATTATCGGCGATACTGGAGGTTCTCACAGGGTTCGTACGAAGGCCAGCGGTTGATGAGGGCTGAAGACTGGTGGACGGGCCTCATATCATCGGTTAATTGTTGGCCGCGAGGAGCTGCGAAGCTAATGGTTCTCACAGGGACGAAGGCTGGCGGATGATGAGGGCCGGAGACGGGTGGACGGGCCTCATATCACAAAGAAACTGGTAAATTAGTGGCAGCGAGGAGTAACGAAGCTTGAGATTCTGACAGGAACGAAGGATGGCTGATGATGAGGGCTGCAGACGGGTGGGCGGGCCTCATATCACAAAGAAACTGGTCAATTGTTGGCCGCGAGGAGCTGCAAAGCTGGAAGGACGAAGGCTGGCGGGTGATGAGGGATGGAGACGGGTGGACGGGCCTCATATCACAAAAAAACATGTAAATGTTTGGCCGCGAGGAGTGGCGAAGCTGGAGGTTCTTTCAGAGACGAAGGCCGGCGGGTGCTGAGGGCTGGAGACGGGTGGACGGGCCTCACACCACAAAAAATGGTAAATTAGTGGCCGCGAGGAGCTGCAAAGTTGAAGGGACGGAGGCTGGCGGGTGATTAGGACTGCAGACGGGTGGACGGGCCTCACATCACAAAGAAACTGGCCTACTGTTGGCCGCGATGAGCTGCGAAGCTTGAGGGACGAAGGCTGGCGGGTGATGAGGGCTGCAGACGGGTGGACGGGCCTCATATCACAAAGAAACTGGCCTACTGTTGGCCGCGATGAGCTGCGAAGCTTGAGGGACGAAGGCTGGCAGGTGATGAGGGCTGCAGACGGGTGGACGGGCCTCATATCACAAAGAAACTTGCCTACTGTTGGCCGCGAGGAGCTGCGAAGCTTGAGGGACGAAGCCTTGCGGGTGATGATGGCTGCAGACGGGTGGACAGGTCTGATTTCAGGTCAACTTGTCATTGGTCAACTGTTGGAAAGGACATACGGGCCTCATCCTTGTCTCCTCACAAGGACAATGACTAGATCATGTATACGATATACATATATTCAAAACAAGAATATGAAACGAGTTGAGGAAAATTATAATATAAATTTTCAAGTTTCAGCACATTTTGTTTGAAATGTAAATACATGTTAGATTTTTTTATAACATGACACATTCGACAGCAAAAATATTATTTTTTCGGTTAAAAGGTTGACGCTATTAAATTAACAATACGAACGCTATTAAATTAACAATACGAAATGACGTCAATATCAAGTTATTCTATACCCAATATAAACCCACACGCAATGCGTATCGTAAAATACGGTAGTCCATATTACACTCCAGTGCAGTACGGTCGCATTCCATTCTGCATTCGGAAAACTTCGGCCATTTTCCATCAGTAGAAGTAAAATTTTAAATAATGGTTTTAATTATTTGTAGTGTTAAAACGTGAATTTTGTATAAGTAAGTTTTCTATTGCCTGTTAAGTGTATTATTGCATAAATAACAAGATTTCCAAACGTGACGGCATTAAGTTTAACAGCTTAATTAAAATCGCTACGCTATCTATTTGCAGCGTAGTTAAATTGTAAAGATTACTGACATTGTAAACCGTCCATATACATCCGAGGTTGTTTTCGACTGAAAATGGCAGAGGAGTTCTGAATGTAACTATAAATTATATTTTAATGAAGCACTACTTTGCCTTTTGATATCATTTTAATATCGCGCAATAATACTTGTTATATCACTTGACGTCAGCAGAGTGGAATACGGCTGTATCGATTTTTTGATATTTTTTTTAATGAGCCCTTCTTTTTGGTAAATGTCTGGACACCCATGATACAAAAATGCTGACAAAAGCTCGCAGTTTTCATATTTACGTTCGGAAATTGGTGTTTTTGACTAAAAGCGTAACTAACACTTTAAGAAAAATGAAATTTCCGGCAGTTTTTCAAGCAACTGAGATCTGTCTATTGTGATCTTATATGACTGAATTGAAGGCGTGGATACCAAAATGAGCTAAACCTGAGACAAAAAGAAATAAAAAATGTTCAAAACTGTCAATCTGTAAGAGTGCAGCTTTAAGAATTTACCTAAGGGTTGTTTTAAACTCGAAATAACTAACGCCATGTGATAAATGAAAACATATAAACATACAATGAACTTATTTTGAAAATTATAAATTTTAATAACTTTTTTTAATTTGTTAGCTGCTGATGTATATCAGTGATATGTTTTTTGTCTGGAACAATTTAACGAGGAGAAGAACAAAAGCCGGAAGCTGTTTACCTGGTTTTACACATTGTGACATACCTAAAAATAGATTTACCTTCTGTATGGTCATTGGGCGATTTATCATAATATGTTATTCCATTAACACAAATATGATTGGTCTTCAAAGTGGAGCAATATTATTCCCCGACATTTGTAAATTAAAACGTCTAGGAAAAAAATGTACAGGAGGCATCGCTGCGCTGCTTCGAGGGTAAATCTTTAATTACAAAAGGGTTTTAGAAAATTGATGTTATCCTAGAATGATTGATACTAAATAGTTGTGAATTGGGAAGACGGTCGATGTGGAATTTAAGCCGATTTCTTTACAAACGCACGTCAATTTTACAAGATAGATCTTCGTCTGTAATCACTGACAGCCGCCATGTTAATTCTGCGCGTGGCGAAGCCTCGCTTTTTATCTGTATAATGGCGTCGTATTTACAAGTAATTTGTATTGTAAACTTTGCAAGAAAAATTCTTGTAGATTTTATTTTTTAAAAATTTCAAAGGTGTAGCTTTATTTTCTTATTGCACGCTTTTCTTCTGAAATTAACGTCAATTTAAAATTAATTGTTCCGCTATATAGGAGCGTTTAAACATAATTTGAAACACGCAAAACAAAACAATTATTTAAAAGAACTAAATCGTAGTTATGAACGTTTGGAAAAGATAAAAAAAATATTTTCTCAGAAAAAGGACAAGCTGTTAGGCCAAAAAAGTTCTTTGTTTCCAATAACATCAGGTAGGCATGAAATAACTTCCTTCTTTTTCTTCTTCTTTTTTTTGAGAACCGGGATTCTGTACCAATCTGACATATATGAGGGTATATCACTATTGTAGGAATATATGTATATAAGATGGTCAATTTTTAACATGTTCACTTAAAAAAATGCAATTTTTTTTTTAGAGAGAATTACGAAAAAAGTCAACACTACTGCAAAAAAGTGTAAAGTCGGGAGGTAAAAGTAGGGTCGGTCGGGTAAGTGAAAACAAACGCCTAAATTTACGCCTAATTAAAAGGCGGTGTTTGTAAATCAATTCATACACGTGGCTGTCTGAGACCCAGATCGTATCACGCACTCCAGATAGAGGAGATAGTCTTTAAACGATTCTGTGGAACATGTTATTTGTAACCAATTTTTAAAACATAATTGTTTTCTTTTTGTGCTGTTCGTGTCTAGTAATCATAAATGTGAGATATAGTACTTTGATAAATCGAAGAAATATAACCATAAAGCCATTTTTAAAAAATAATCTGCCTTTGTTAAGACAAAATATCGCTTTCTCCGCAGGGGAAAACAATTCTTGTACAATTTTGTACTCAACTTCTAGTGAAAGCTTTCTCTTTTTGAATTTAAAATGTGTTACTACTTAAATATAATTTTAATAAAGTCTGCATTTTGACAAGGTTGTTTTCGTGTAAGTGTACTTAGCCACAAGATGCACGGTATCCTTACGTGTGGTCTTTGAATTTTGAATGGAATTGAAATAGATGTTGCAGATGGGCATTCAAATTTCAAAGGGCCAATTTATTCATACTTTCTCTCCGAGATAATTCGTCCACAAAAAAGAAATATTGGAAATTGAAACACATAATAACATACGCCTTTTAGTAGATTACTTAAAGTATAATATATTCCTCATATTAAATAAATAAAATTATTAAAATGCCATCTTATGGGGAAAATAAAACGCTTCAATAATGGAAGAATGAACATATTCTATCTATCTAGCTTATATCTGAGAAAAGGATTTGTTATTGGTCCCAGCTGATATTTATCATGAAATTATCGAAGATGATTTCCATTTTAAATGTGTTTATCCGTGTTTTGATATTATATTTCTTATAAGAAAGTATATATTATTAACTCATCCGTCTGAATTCAAGTTCACATAGTTATTGAATAAAGAAAATAGACAGGAAATCATAAAACTTATCTTTGTTTGTTTACCCATCTTTTTTATATAAGGCGAACACTACTGAGTATGGGAAATGCGTTTATATATGTGGCTATACGAAGACGATTAAACTTGTATAAGTCTTAAAGCTGCTCTCTCACAGATATACCATTTTTACAACTTTTTTATTTTTTTGTCCTGGAAAGAGCAAACATTTGCGCAAATATCTGCAAACCAATGATTTAAGGTTGCTGACAAAAGATCAAATCGCAGATTTTCACATTTCTGTTCGAAAATTAATGTTTTTATGACTAACGGTTTAAAAAATATGCTTCAAACATAAATGTTTGAACTTAAATATAAAAATCTGCGATCTATCTTTTTGTCAGCAGTCTTATATAACTGGTGACCATGGATTTCGCAAAAATTGGCTCATTCAAAAATAAAAAATAAATAAATAAGTTGTCAAAACGTTCAATCTGTGAAAGTGCAGCTTTAAAGATGCGCTCTTACTCTCAAATAAGTAGCACAACCAATACAATTGTTTTAATTTACCGAAAATGATTAATGAATATAGAGAACAATGGTTCTTATGTATTATGCAATGTTTAGTTTGAAAGAAATGTGCAGAAAACACGGCTTAACCTTATGAGACGATAGTTGACCAGGGTAAATCTTTTAGGACCCACCAGTCATTTAATATGTGAACGTTTTCAGCTATTAAATACACGGTTACAATCTTGTTACCAGTAATTAATATTTTCCTTAAATGCATTATTTAGTAAGTAGTTAAAGTTTTATCACTCAAAATGTTTGTATGTATCGATATTAAATACGAGTGTCACTTTAATAACCTATCTGTTCTGTTTTTATATTTGCTGCAATACGAACCAAAAAAGTAACAAACTCCACAAATGTAACACGTCCACTATTACAAAGTGTAGAGTGCACCAGAATCTGCTGGTGTCAGTGTCGACGTGTCACTGATCATACCTGCCGCAATTATCCATCGATTTCACGTCGCAAATAAACAGATGGACCGCAAATAGTCACCGAATTAGTAGAAATTAATTAACATAAAAAGACTAAAAGTTGTTTAATTTTCCTAATTTCGGTTTCATTGGAGCAAAGGTTGTTTTCACCCCATGATAGTAGAGACAGCGGACGCCTAAATTTAGGTAGTTAGCACGCTTACAGAATCGAACCCACCAGGGGTGACAAATTAGCGGCAACAGGGCGTGATTCGCCAATATTGTTATTGTAAATAATATCCATTCAGCGTAAATTCGCTTAATAGAGCAAAGCACCATATTTGTTAAGACCGAAATTAACTTCCTGTGCTTCTTTTCGGGTGTTTGACTTTGTAGCAGTAATTTGTACGGGCACTCTTGCAAGCCCACGTGCCGTGCGCGAGCGGTAGAGCTATACGAAGGCAGGTGAACGCTTCCGAATACAGACATGCGCACAGCGGCGTTTTTGTCTCATCCGTCATAGTGGCTATTCATTGTCATAATTAGGCCTAATGAACGTGCATCAACTGCGTGGGCGTGGCCGGCCTACAATGAGGCACCCGTAAATGTTGATTGAAAAGATTAGCTACCCTACTAAATTATAACTTATTTTATGCCCGATTTGCTGGTCTTTTTATCATCCCTAACGGATCAGCGGTATGTGACTTTGTATCGGATGTTAATTTGAGAAAATAATAGCAATCCATTTAAGAAATATAATGGACAAAGAAGAGGCAGTTTTAGATTATCATTCTTCTCCATGAAAAATGCCAGTATTTCGCCTCCCACCGCTCTGCTACATTATTAATATTGGAGACAGGCGCTCTATTGGAAGCCTGGGGTCTGTGGACGCCAATCGCTGAACGAGATGTCTTTGTCGCAATCAATAGTAAATTACAGGGGGCGTGGCTGTCAACAAAAAAGTCAACTAGAATTATTGCGAAATTACAAATATTTGTTTCACCGCTTAAATAAACATATTTGTGAATTGATGCTCACAGAAAGAGAATCGCAGGATCCGCGAAAATTGTCACATGTTTTATAGCTGTTATGCTCATTAGCAGAATCGGTGATTCTGGGCGATGTTAGGATTCGATGCTTTTATATTGACCGATAAAAAGTGAACAAATCTGCGAAATGAACAATGAATTTATAAACAGATGTACACACGAGATAACAATCTAACAGTCACTTTTTTCGATGTGTGACCGATTTTGGAATATTACAATAAAGAACGCAAACTAGAAGATTTTTACTGGTTACGATTAATTATGTGCTGCTATATGTGTTTGTAGTCACAAGAAATAATAAAAAACAAACAATGTCTACAGAAAATCAAGACAGTAAAAGTGACAGCGAAATTGTGGACAAAATGGATGAACTCAAGAAACCTACAAAATCTTTCTCTATAAACAGTATTCTAGCGCGTGTTGAAAAGGCACGTAGCCATGACAAGAGGGAAGACGGCGGCGACCGGGCGACCGGAAGTGACCGGGAGGCAGCGGAAGAGGAGGACGTGCCGGCAGTCATCTCCAAGCTGGAGTTCCCATATCTACCGGGATTGCCCCGGGGTTTCCCTGAGCTGCCGCGCCCAGGAGATCATGCGACAGGAAGTGGCGGGCTGCTGCAATTGGGTCACCTTCCGGCCTGGTACCACTGGTACGCCAGCCAACAGACCCTTCAACAGTGGCAACAGCAACACAAGAAATGTAAGTATTGTATGTCGATGAAGAAGGCGTTTATACTTATTATTATTTTAGCATCGCGGTAATACTTCTTACCTGTGCGTTTAATACCCGTTTCCGCATTTTAGATCCGTAAACTCATATTAATTTTCTTCATTTAAACGCGTCTGAACCTGTTTTAACATTCTAGTGATGTGGAAGATTATATTATATAAACATGTTCGAAAATTCGCATCCTAGTATCTATATATACTTTTTTATGTATAATTTCATGTTAAATCATTTGTCAATAAAATCAAGATACGTTAACAATCTGGTGAACGTTACTATAACATTTGAGCATATCCATATTTAGTATTTAACTTAGAACTTACTGCGTTCAGTGATAGTGTTTTCATGTACCATTTTTGTTTCTAAAGGATAAAAGAAATTAAGAAATATAATCAACTTATATTCAATATATTAAATAAACAGGGGTATATTAAAAAACCTTTGACATTCATCATCTAACAAGAGGAATCAACAGTGTCGTATGTTATAGACATCTTACTATACATTTTTTAACATGAATTGACTCGCTGGTTAACAATAAAAGATTCTTATAGATCATAATGTAACGGTACAATATTCACGTAAACAATACAATTTATTGTGCTTAATACGTTTAAAACAAGACTTAAGCATACCATACTTCAAAACATATATATGTACTCACATAATGTATGTATATTTCTTTGCATAGTTATGAAATAGGGTTTTTAGCCAGGCTCTAAAAACGACAGGGTGCTGAAGAAAAGGGACAGGGTGCTGCAGAAAAGGGACAGGGTGCTAAGAGACAAAAGGGCCACGTTGTATCGGGCAGTGAATAATTAAAATGTTATGAATTTCAATTTTGAAAATTGCACTAAATTGAAAAGGTATTGGGTTTCATATACTAAATATGTAAAGTTTGTTTGTATTCATAATCATATTTCAAGTTTTAATTAAAACAAAAGAAATATTTGATTATCTTAAGCATTTAATTTTTTGAAGACAGGAGGGTGCATATTCTAGTCTCCATGAGGGCAGAAGGGTGCTACCTAAAAGGGACAGGCCGCAGCACCCTCCCATAACCCTTTAGCTAAAACCTTTGAAATGACTACGACTTAAGGTTTAAGAAATTGCCTTTTGCTTATATTTAATATAAATATTGTCATACAATTCAAGGTATTTCGTCCGTCCTTATTAAATGTTTATGCCCGATACTCTCATATACTTTTATAATCATTTTACTGATAAAGAAGCTGTACAAAAAAGTAATGCAAAAACACAGACAAATATCATGCTACCTTTTGGGATCTAAAGGATTTAATTATTGGGCATTCGAGCCAATTCATTAATAAGTACAACACCTTATTAATTCAATTAATGCCCCAATTAACCTGCTATAGCAATACTTATAAAAAAGATTGTGGAATGAAATTATTTAAAATCAAATAAACGTTCTTATTATTTGTGTAATTTTTTTGCAAAGTTGTTTTTCAGATTTCCCTACACAAAAATTATTTTTAATACATGTCTTTTTTCATATCTAATAGATTACTTATGAGTACATCCAGATTAAAAAATGATAATATTATTTAAAAAATGCTCGTCATACATTTCCTGAAATAAGTTCTAACTACATTCACTGGCAATATATTACATGAAGACGTGGTCTTGTACTGTTTAGGGGCGTGGGGGATTTATACTATGGGGGGAGGAAGCGGGGGGGGGGGGATGGCAGCAGGAATATAAGAGTAGCTAAGCTTATAGGCGCACAAGACGGAAATTGAATACGGATGCTCTACTGAAAAAGGAGTACATAAATAAGCACTGCGCTAACCAAATAGAAATAATTACCTTCGTAGAATCAGCAAATGATTATTTTCTAATCTTTAAAACCAACCTTTATGAAACTCGAATATTCTTGGACTAGTGTACGCTTTTTAAAAGACGCAGGTTCGAATCTTTTATTGCATACAGTGCTTCCATATAATTGTCATTTAGCAGACATCAAGAAGATAATTGAGTATTAAACAAAACAAATTAACCCATTGAATGTGAAGACATGCCTTTTAAAATACAAAAAAAATCAATTTTTTGCAACTGGATATGACACTCAGGTGCTGAACGTGCAACTAAAAACCACACCCTATTGTACATATTTTCGCTTCACTTAATCAGTACTTTACATATTTCAACTTCATTTTAATTCTCCGTTTTTCATAACCTTCACTGTTTCATATCTTTAGAAATACTGCAGTTGGTGTCCGGGTAAAATGATCTTTATTAACACATGGATGACTGAGCTTTGCAATATTATTACGAACGTCAACTATCATAAAAAAATGGTTCAAAATTTTACTATAATTAACTAGATAATTAATTTTCAAATTAAATATTTTTTTCTTTTATGAGTTCACAATAAAGAAGTTAATTTGATATTAAGTGTATAATTAGCCTTTCAAACGGAATTGCTTCACGAGTGCAAAACAACAACAACAACAACAACAAATAATACAATTATAAAAATATTATTTATTTCATGTAAAAGACAACAGTCATCATGCATCTGTCTGGCTTTCCACTAGAATCACCAAGTATAATTATTGTTAATTTTTACTTTAATCAACATTCATATCAGTAAAAGGTTGTCCGATCGGTAAGCGCAATGGTTAGCCCACCCGCTTTTCACCAAGGCGTCCCGGGTTCGATTTCGGGCACCATGACCCGAGTGCACGTGAGTTTGGATGCGGTTACCAAGTTGGACAAACGTTGTCACCGAGTACTCTGGTTTCAACCACAGCATATGACCACGCGTAAGCTTAACATCGCGCCAACAAGAGTAATTAATATAATGTTGTTTACTTTCTTCGCTATCGATACAGTAAATCGGGCATTACACAGTGTGTTTATACCACGTGATAAATTGCGTCATAAATGCTACGGGAGGCAATATTTTGCATCGAATGAAGACTTTAAACAAAGATAACTTTCCTATTTCTTCACCATTTTAAAATAACACAATTTATGTGGCTTACGGAGCCTTCCGTCTTTTACCAGAGTTTGATTGAGAGTTTAGATTATTAAAACACTTTAAGGATATTGGCACATTTTAAATAAACTACTTAAATCAAAAGAAAAGAAAGTGAACATCTTGACAAAACTTTCTTGATGGTGAATTTTCATTCCGGTAGAAGAAGAAATGAAGACGAAATCAGTGATTATATCTGGAACGTAAACGGAAAAGACAGACTTCTAAATATTAATGTCAGTGGTATACTTTGAAGAGTCGTTGTTTTTATTGAAATTAAAAAAAAAAAAAAAAAAAAAAAAAAAAAAAAAAAAAAAAAACGAAAACGGAAAAGTGCGTATGCTGTTACAGTTGTACATGAAATAGAAAAATCGTCTTGTTCTATCTTATATATATATATAAAAGTCTATGCCATTTCTTTTTATCTCATCGTTGAAGTGATTTGACAGTACCTGAATTATTCGTATGTAGTACCATATACGGAATCACAATCATACTTATAACATTTGATGTTTGTCCGACCGACTTCCACTGCCACGTTCAATTTCCCAATATAAATTTGTCGGATATCTTCTACATCTGAGTCAGATAGAACCCGCAATTGCCAAATGTTGACGGAAAGAACCCACTATGCATTATCAACGTCGAATTAATAATTGAGGATAGCTGGAAGGGCTATTTGGGGCCTTAATGGTTTTTATGGAAACGCCTTATATCATATTTTTTAATATTTGTATACAATAGGAACTCCTCGGCCATTTTCCATTGAAAACAACCTCGCATATATTAGGGTATATCAGTAGTCCTATTTCGTTAAATAATAATAATAATAATAATAATAATAATAATAATAATAATAATAATAATATTAATAATAATAATAATAATAATTGTTTTGTTTTTGGTTATGCCATTCCAGGTCGGATTAAAGTGTCAGAGTATATACAATTTTAAGGTTCAATGCAAGAGAATCATTACCATTCAAATAGGACCGGCACGTGATTCAAATATTTTGGGAGAAAATAATACGATTTATATCGAAACTATTTTTAGGTAGATTTATTTAAACTCAGTTATAACATTGTCACATTTTTGTTTTTACTTTAAGTCTTCAAACAAATGACACGTATACCGAAAACGTTGTTAAACCACATGTAAGATACTTCTAATCATGTGAATGAAACAATACTAATGTTGATGTTTCTGTTCCGATTACAAACAGAAGAAACAATACTGCAGCAGCCCAAGGTAAACTGCATACATCTATTGTTTATACAACAGCGAACTAAAGAACTGTGCATTCAATAACATATAATACCAGTTTTAAAATAGCACCAGAAATAACCGTTTTAAAGCTGACTTAATTCTGAAAAAGATGTCCCAAACTTTTAGGTAGTACCTATCTGTACCACAGTTTCATTTATGGACAAATATCATGCAATCATCAAAAGAATTGACGTTAGTTTGGAAGAATTTCGTGTCAGACACGGCTTCTTTTTTCCACTAACCTCTTTCATGGTAGGTGAACACTAGCACTGATTTTGCTAAGTTCTTAATTATTCTCAAGAAGATTGTAAATGAAACACTTTTAACAACGCAAATACGCACAAACTACCAATCGTCACCATTCAGCCATCTCCGGCAAGTTTCAAGATAGGCCTCGTAAATAGTAATAAGAATATACGAAAATTTGATGAAACCGCCGGCGATTAACACCATTTTTAGACCGCGTAAAGAAGGCCCATTGTACTGTCATAAAAACAAGGAAGTGGAAACTGTTGGATAATGGCCGAGGTGTTCCGATTGACAAACTACATGTATAGCTATGCAATTTCTATACACTGGGTGAGCCAAACGTTTATTTTGAAAATACAGTTTGTTTTTAAATAAAGTTACAACTTATAAACCAACATAATTAATTCAACTGTATGTAGTACTGAGCATTTCGTATAAACGGATGGTGTTATCATGTAGTCATGTCGACTTGTTTTATGTCGACTTGCGAACAATAACACGATATGTGGCAATAATTATGTCAGGTATCAGATAAGTGAACAAGTTGACTTGTCGTGTAACAGCTTGCAGGTTGACATAAATAAGTTGACATCAGTATTGCGATTATGGTCTAGTGGTCACATCTGACTGTTCATACAGGGATCGCAGGCTCGATTCCCCGCCGCATTACTAAAAATACTAATCGTCTTCCGGGAGTGACGTTAAATGGGGGTCCTGTGTGACAGGTCTATACACTGGTGCACTTTAAAGAACCAGGGTAGCTCTAATCAGGGTTCCATTCTTTCTGTACACTTTGCTCCAAAAACCTAAAATAACTAACAACCTTATCGGAGCACTCGCCGAATGGGCCTTGCCCGAGTTCGAGTATATTTAAGGTTACACACCAAACTGCGATTGTAACTCGCAGGTCGACACAAAACAAGTCGACATCCGTATAGCTATTGTTTTTTGTCGTGTTACAGCTCGCAAGTAGACATATGATCACATCATTTGTATATACATGTATCATAGATGAAATTATACTCTTCCAAACATTTCATATTTATTCTCTTTCTTAAAATCGGCGTTTCTTTGGGTTTACTTAATCATACAACAAACATTCAGAGTATTACAGACTAAATAGCTCACTAATTCATCTGCCAATACTCTACAAAAAACGAAGCTCAATTTAATAAAAAAAAATATTAAAATCACGCCAACTTCAATTTAACACCAAATTTTGTTTAAATGTATCCATTTTACGATGAGGCCATTTTTCGTCAATTACTCTCCTAAAATGACAGTTTTCCTTGGATGCAAACAATTATACAGAGCGGCTTCATCGGTCCCGGTGCTCTCAACCATTTTGGGAAGCCCTGTAGTTGCCGATTATCTATTGACTTGAAACACAACTGTGCCGGGGAAACTCTTTAAATGCAATGCACGATGACAAAGTTAACTCTCGTACTACTTCAGTTAATTTGTTTCATGAAAATAATAGTTTCCAAGTGGTAATTTATTAATTTCGCTATTGCATGAGTGATTTTATTAAGCGAAAAGAGCGTTTAAGTTTTGATGGAGAGCTTTTCAAATTCTAATCTCACAGCAATTTAAAGTGCCGGAGTCCGTCTTCACTTCGGCGTCATGGCCTCTGATCACGTGACCCTATTTCATGTAGGTCAGTGCGCATGTGCGGGCCGCGCGACGGCCACGTGTCGCGTTCTTGATTACAACTAGCGTTCGTGATTGAACGAATAAAATCGCTTTCCGCTTTTTTCATAAGTGTTCAAATTAGCCGTGCTATCATGTTTATTATAAAGGGAATAATTGGAAGATTTGGATATTTGGAATCTTCAGAAATTGTCCGGAAAATGGACTCCCGCTCGCAAAATAGTGTCACAAAACGAGCTCACAATTTATGACCATAACCCCATTTTAATAGCGCGCTCTTTCTTAATCATTCTGCTGAACAGCTTTTAGAGTGTGACAACTTGTATTATGTCAGTGTGATTTCTTTGTTCGGAGAGAATTTGTTGAGAAATTGAAAATTACTGATGTCACTCAGGGTTAAAAGATACCATAACTATTAATTGAGGATGAATACCATCTTGTTATTAAGTGTGAAGTTTGAAATGAACTTAGACTAAGGTTTGTTCACCCAAAATATAGAATTCTACCACGCAAAGTTTAAATCTGTCGAATTGTTGTCAACTCAAAATTAGTCAACTCTAAATTATTTATCTTATTTCTTGTATAAATGTTTCCTTAAGACTTCGATTTAATGAATAATATAAATTATTAACCCAAAGACACCCCTGTCCATCTAAACCGCAAACTTGCATTTGTAAATACACACTGATACTATCATGCATTGAGTTGAATATTTTCGTTAACTTTGTGCATGCATTCATAATTTTATTTAATTTATTTGTACATTTTTGATGTATCTGGTAATGCTTAAACTTTCTATTGATTCATCGATATGCTGTATATGCATGAGATAACTAACATTTCGTTATGTTCTATTATATTATGTATGTTTTGTTCTATTCTTACTATAAACTGGGAGTAGGAGTGGTCCCAGCCATTAAGCAAAATACAACAAAGAAGGATGACTTACCATTCCTAGAAATAAATTACGAAGGTGGACATTTTTTAGGAACATTGCATTTTCCACTCCTGCTCAGTAAAAAACATACCTTAAAGAGACGTTGAATTTCATCATCAAAGTTTGCATCAACAGCTAGGGATATAGTATAATGGATATACGTATTGTTAGGATTTTCAGTTTGGATTTCAAATGGGACAGTTGTTCAAAACCATTTTAAAAATATACATGTGATTTCTGAGAATCAAATTGAGATAAGATAAAAGGCATGTTAAAATGATTAATAAGTGTAATTTAAGCAAATGCTTTACATGGGTATGTTCTATTTCCAGCGTGGGAAAGTGAACAAGGGAAACCACATGAGGATACAGACGATGAAAGTGACATCGCCGTAGATGACGTCACAATGAAGGGTGCGATAGGTGTCCGAAAGTCAACGGCATCACCTAGCGCAATGGAGACGGAAAGTGTCGCTGACGTGTTGTCCAAGTCGTATTCCAACGATGGCAATTCTTCTGATGAAAATGATGACGATAAGAAAAATAGACGGAAGAAGAAAACGAGGACTGTGTTTTCAAGGAGTCAAGTATTTCAGCTGGAGTCTACGTTTGACATGAAACGTTACCTGTCAAGTTCAGAGCGCGCGGGGCTCGCGGCGTCGCTCCAGTTGACGGAGACGCAGGTGAAGATTTGGTTTCAGAACCGCCGGAACAAATGGAAGCGGCAGCTGGCGGCCGAACTCGAGGCCGCCAACATGGCGCACACAGCCGCCGCCCATCGAATGGTGCGTGTGCCAATCCTTTACCATGACAACGCTTCCGCTCCCGGAAGTGGAAGTGAAAATAGGTCAGTGCGTCTTGGTGCCTCTCTATTCAGAGATCCCCTATTTTTGTCTGGGAATTATTCACAGATCTGCAGGTAGATTTGTGCAAGCTGCGTTTGAAAACACTGACCGGTATATCCAGTAATATACATTACTCGCAGATCTGCAGGTAGATTTGTGCATGATGTGTTTGAAAACTTTGACCGGTATATCCAGCAATATACATTAATCGCAGATCTGCAGGTAGATTTGTGCATGATGTGTTTGAAAACTTTGACCGGTATATCCAGCAATATACATTAATCGCAGATCTGCAGGTAGATTTGTTCATGCTGCGTTTGAAAACTTTGACCGGTATATCCAGCAATATACATTAATCGCAGATCTGCAGGTAGATTTGTGCATGCTGCGTTTAAAAACTGTGACCGGGTATTACCAGAAACAAACAACAGTGTTGATGTACAGCCGCTGTCTGAGATTCCCCAGACAAAGTTATTGTTACATATGGTAACACTATTGAACTTACTACTGATTATTGGTATTCAAGTTACCAGTATTAACCGTTACGTATTCAGTGATTGGTTTTTGTTGACCCTTGAAAACAGTGTATTGACTCTATAACATAATTGTTCATTGGTTTTGAATCATATACACACATAGTTCGTTATTGTTGTATGTTGCCAGATAGTTTTTGTTATTCAATGTATAATGCTTTGTTAATCAAAGCGTTACAGTTGCCAGTGCTTGCCGTTCAAACGAATAGTAATGTACTTAAATAATGGAACCATGTAATACACCAGTCAATTGTAACCACGGCTCCCCAGGTCCGGGGAAAAGCGGGGATTTTGACTTTCGGTCCAGCTAATCCCGGGTAGAATCCCCGTTCTGCGGAAACAAACTGCTGGTAAAATCCCCGAAAAATGCCCCCCGGGGGTCCTAGATAAGTCCCATTCCCCGCTATTTTCGGCGCGAAAACAAAACCACCGCATTCACTAAAATACGGCCCATTCCCCCGCTATCCCCGGGGGGCGTGGTTACAATTGACTGGTGCATAGAAATATGTTAGATGTAAACATTGACTAAATATGTTTTCGAGGAGTCAAGTATAAAAGCTGGAATGAACGTTTGACATGAAACGTTACGTGTCCCTAATTCAGAGCGCGCGGGTTTCGCGGTGTCATTCTAGGTGACGGAAACCAATTCATTATTTTATAGTATGTCCATACGTTTCAGAAACGCAGTGTTCAAGCTAGCGTTGTTTGTATATATACAGTCGAACCCCGTTTGCTCGAACTCGCTTGGCTCGAACTTGATGCAAGGAACCGATTTCTTTATACTGAATGTAAGCATTCCCGCTTGGTTCGAAATTTCCGACGCTCGAATATTACCGCAGGTCCCTGGGAGTTCGAGCCAATGGGGTTTGACTGTATTTGGTAAAAACGTTGCTACAATTGTTTTTGTATCTATAACATTTTCCCTGTTTTCAAAATAATGAGCTAAAAAGGTAATGTCTTTCATAAACATGTTCTTTGTTGAGGATTTTTTTGTATACATGTGAACACTGACAATCTCCTTAAACATTTTACAAATGTTTATACTTGTGAATATTCCTTTCTAGGAAATAACACAATTAAAAAAATCAATATTTTTTTCAGTATGTGTATACCACGTGATAAATCACATCATTAATGCTACGTCGGAAGGCAACATTTTGCTTCAAATGAAGACTTAACTCAAAGATAACTTTTCTTTTAAAACACCATTTTAAATGAAACAAAGGGCAGTCTATGTCGCTTAAGAGCCCCGCCTTCGTTTTAAGAGTTTGGTAAGGTGATTAGTTGTATCAAACACTTCGACAAACCTGTTTCCAAAATAATGTTTTAACAGTACTCCGTCAGACGACCGTTTCGTGAAAGGGTTTGCCGAAGTGTTTTAAGAAACTAAACTCTCTATCAAACGCTGGTAAAGAAAACCGAAGGCGGGGTTCCAAAAGCGTCGTAGACTGAGCTATATTATCTTACATGTATTGCTGTCACAGTAAAATTCTGAAGTATGTTATTTCAGTGAAATATGTAAATTATGTGCAATATTTTGTTTTGTCTGAAGTAAATTAATAAATTGTATCATTGTGTTATGTTTTATATTTTCTTGCATAACAAGTGTTATGAAAGGGCTGTAAGCGCTGAAATGCTGTTTGGTGCGCTTTAGATATATAGCGTGATTTTACTATTTTACAATTATGTTCACAGGCAATAAAAATGAATCCAAAAATATCTTGAGTAACCCCAAACTGTAAGCGACCAGTTCCTGTCATAACCTAAAATAGTTGATGTAAATTGATTATTTTTTTAATATAATTAGCTAGTTCATAACAGTTACTTCAGATAAACCCATATTGACCAGGATATATGGAAAGAGCTTTTTATCTCGCAAGCTTATAGCTAATGTAAAGTTAATAAAATAAAACTGACATTGGCTGAGGATGCTTTGACTATTAAAGTTTGACTATTGTAGTCGGTAAAGTAAGGTAGGGTATTTTAGTCAACACATTTCCTTTTTTTCGTAATTCTCAACCAGTATATATTCCCCTCGATTCTTCACCAACATTTATCTATAAGATTCTTCGGCATGCTATCAAATTCGCAATAACGTTGCAATCTTATGAACGTAATAAAAAATACAATAAACCGCATAGCACCATATGTCCCATTTGTAACCGTGGTGCATTAATTATTTTAATTTGTCATGTAAAAAAGTAGATCTGACGATACCTGATTTCGACTTCGGTTAACACGTATTTTCAGGAATGAAACCCATTTCCACAAACCATTGTTCTAGCCCAGCATTGTTATATTACTCAGAGCAACAGTTTACGCCTCTAAATAGATATTTTTCACTTCTGTTGACAGACGGTAGAAATCAGTTTCGATCAAATCTATGTTGCATGCAGCCCTATAAGCGCACCAATCGTAGGAAATTCCCGCCAATTACTGAAGCAAAGAAGATTTCGGAAATCAATTAGAAAAATTTGCCCGGCTAAGAGGATTGGTTCCTGAAAAAGCAGTTTTCACGATGCAAACCGTCAATCTAATGCCTTTATATGGTTTCTAGGCTTAAACAGACAAACGTCATCTTTAAAATTCAAATGCGATGGGAAAAACCTTAAGCGTCCAATCACGAGCCAGTACTGACAACCCAGCTTAATGTCTGGAATAAAAGTTAATTAAAAGGGCATTGTCGGCTTTTGTTTTATATAATCAAATGTAACACTTTTCCAAGAATTTGTTGAAACACACCAAGAATAGAAGTTGAAATATCAAATTAATTTTAGAAATATAATGATTTTTATTTTTAGAAAATAAAATATAGAAAAACAAAATGGCCGAACCCATGTGCTCTATGTTTGCAGTCAGGCACCTTATCCATTTCACCACGGTAAACAGATGCTCTAGACGGGTTTTATGCAACATATAAACACAATCTTTAAAAAATCAACAGTAAATCAAAAGATGACAACGTTTGAATCATCAATTTTTCGTTTTAAAAACTATTGTGAGCTGTTGGCAAATGATTGAAACAAAGTTATCATGTTGCTATTAGGAAATCAGGTACGCAGAAGCTCTTAAGATACCTTGTTCAACCCGTTAGTTAAACCGACTATGCATCTTTAGGTCAACATTATATTTTGTCCAATGAGAAGGCAGTATTTCTTCAGTTTTCCAACACATTTATTTCAGTAAATCAGCAGACCGCCATTATTGTTTTAAATCAGGTGAAGCGGTTGATATAAACAGTGTGTTATTTACACCAATATAATGTAGACCACTTAAATATTGTTAGCATATACTAACTAGGTCGCATCAAACCCTTTTTTGTAAGACATACCAACAGTCTTTAACCATTACTTAAGGCCATAAGTTCCGCTTCTATGTTTTATTAGTTTTAGACGCTAGTACATGTGTACATACCTAAATACATTTTAATGTAAATCAATTTTACCTTGATAATACTAATTTTTGTTTTAATGTTTTCCAGTCATTTTTCTTTTTGCCTTTAAAGGACCAGGTTAATATTTAGGTTTTGTTCACAATTATTTGTTTAATATATGAGTATTAATTAACTAACAATTTAATATTTCCTTCCTCTCGCATTTAATGAAATCATTTCTGATCATTTCATAGGCGGATCCAGGGGGGGGGGGCCGGACCCGGCGCGCCCCCCCCCCCCCAAATTTTTTTTCCAAGTATATGTATACATTATTAATATCGTTCCATCATTGTAGATAGTTTTTAAGGTTATGATTTGCTCCACACACAAAAATAGATCTCGATTTACCGTGGTTGTATCGAACATCTATTTGGCCACATTGGACTCTTACGAAACATAATTGGTCCGAGACGTTGTGGAACGCTCTTATCGATTAAATTATCTATTATGACGTATTCAGTAGAATGTGTTAGCGTTTGGCTATCCTCCGTTTTTACGGCTATACGCAGGAAGTAAAACTCCGTTCAATCGGACACATGCGTAGTTTTGTAGTGAATATCGGACGGCTGAAATACATGCGGGGAATATCGGACACAACAGTTATTTTAATAAAATATGTTCTGGTTTTATTCGACATTGTGTTGAATATATTAACCCTGAGAAGTCAGTGAAACAGACGTTTGCTCGTCTGTTTCACTTTTCGGATCGTTCGTCATAATGACTAAATACAATATACAGAATACCACCCAGCAGACTACGTTCTGTGCAAAATTTTTTTTTTATTTGTCTTCACATTTCTATGACTTTGGAAGCATTTTAAAGTTTATTACTATAAGCGACTGTCTTATGCTAAACAAATCTGTTCGAAAGATTGATATGGCGGGAGTGTCAAACAGCTTTGAATCATATCAGACGCCGAGTAGCTTGTCATCTTATATGGATCCAAGCTGTTTCCATATTAATTATATCATCAGCCGGAAAGGAGTTAATATTTCACCTTCTCTAAATATATTCACATAGCACGAGCTTCCGTAATTCCGTACCCGGCCATTCGATTGGTCGAAAATGAAACTATTATTCTATATATAGCATTTGCATAACGCATTTCGCAAGAAGCATTGAGCCCCGGCGTTCCATAGTAAACACATGCAATAGTTTAAGAGCTTGAGGCCGTCGCGAAGGCCTCCGACCCCCTGAATTACCATGAAAACACATGGGGCCTTAGCCGCCAACAGAAGTCAATTTCAGAAGTTACGCCCCCCCCCCCCCCTAACTGAGAAACCTAGATCCGCCACTGCATTTAATGAAGAAATGACATCAATTTCCGTGGCTAAATGGTTTCTCACTGGTATGTTTTATTGCTGGTTAGACCTGATGTCAAGTAACATGTCATCAGTTTTGGAAATCACGTCGTACATTCTTCCTAATGAGGATCGCTTTTCTGGAAAACCTTTTTATTCAATATCAATACAATAGCGATACAAACGCTAATTGGAGAAAGCTTCTACCAGCTCCCTGTGACGTACCATTTGTATTTCTCTAAGACAAAGGAATCTTTACGTTAATTGAGCACCCATTACGATAAATAACCACACAATCAAACATTAAGTTGTTCAGAATTGTCCGCAAAGTTACTAGTACAGATATTTTGTTCCAATTAGCGGAACATTCACAGACAGCAACTAAGGTACCGTGACTTGAGTGAGAAACACACTAGTTATAATGAACTATACGGCATTTATATTAAATACATTTATAGCCATTACGAGTGTACCTTTGATCTTGTCATACGTAAACTATAACACTGTCTTTGCAACTCTATTATCAAACCTAGCGCATCGCATTCTATATAGACCAGAATTCCGCGAAAAGTAAATGTCATCTGATTTGAGCGCACACTTCTTGGAATGGACAACGAGAAAACAATTATTAATTATGAGTATATGTTTGTAAGTAGAGCAATATGTTTCTCAATTAATCGCCACGAATGAAGTTAGTTCTAACATACTGATATTAAGTAATATATGAAGAGATGGTCAAATTTGAAAAATTAAGACCCATAACTCCGCATTGACTGTTGCATTCTGGCTTGCTATCAAACTTGCGCAATTTATTATGTATATAAACGTTGCTGTTAATTTACGTAAATTTTGGACACGATTAAGAGAGAATGCAATGTGATTGTGGTCAAATGTTGACATTACATGGATACACGATACTATGCCCATAATCATTGTTATTAAGTGCGGTAAAGATTAGAAAAGAAAAGCTTAAGTTGACAAAACAAGGATCATGACTCCCGAGTTGATGATGCGAAATGGCTATTGGCCTAATTCGGTCACGTGATGTAGGCGGTAATGGCGGTGTTTTTTGAGTGGGATAAAAAAATCAAAATTTGGGATTTATTAAATAAATAAGCTATTTTCATCAACGGATTTTACAAATGACTACTTGATAAGTTGTGTTGTGGATACTATGGTTAAAAATCGAACATCTAAGCGCAAACAGAGAAATAGCAGTGATGAAGGTGACAATCTAAACAAAAAGCAAAGTTTTCAAACCAAGAGGCCCGTCGGAGGAGTTGAACATCTCAGTTAGTGAGGTTTTAAACCAAGCAAACCAAGTGTTATTTAATGAACACGTTGAAAAAGATAGTAACAACAGTGTGTTTTAGCGGATTTACATAGTTTCCAAGATTCGAACTCAGAGACTGATAAAATGGCGGAAAGTAGGGAGCCCTCTAATAAAGATATAATGAACTGCCTCCAAGGAATAACCAAAAGATTAGATGCATTTGAGATAAAGTTGGGGCCTATTGAACAGCTTGACAAGAAAGTAACAAGTTTTGAAAAGGAACTGAAATCTGTTTGGGTTGCACTCGAGGACAGGACAAAGCGTGTCGAGGAAAACATGTCGAAGGTCGAGGATAAGGTGGAGGGCACCGATATCGCAGTGGGACTACTTTCGGACAAGGTCACCCATTTGGAGAAGTAGCGTGAGAGCCTCCGGGACGATGTGGCTTATCTCAAGTCACAATCCATGAGGAACAACCTGGTGTTCACGAACGTCCCGGAGGACACCGCTGGAGGTAACGAGTCCGTAGAAGCTACCGAGCGGAAACTACGGCAACATTTTCAAGATGCGCTGAAGATTGCTAAGGAGACCGCTGACAGTATACGCTTCGAGCGCGTCCACAGGTCTCCTGGGTACCCGGTTCCCGGAAAATTGAGGACGATCGTAGCGAAGTTTACATTTTTTAAAGACCGTGAATTTGTCCGGAAACAATGGAAAGAGCTCCGGGGCACCACGTTCCATATGTATGAGCAGTACCCGCCGGAAGTGATCGCCAAGCGGAGGAAACTTATACCAAGAATGAAGGCGGCAAGACAACAGAGGAAGAGCTCGTGGATCGCATACGACACGCTGTACGTTGACGGCCGTCCGGTACGCGACTAGGGGCACGCCGGAGGTGAACTGTCCGTACTGTCGTGGAATGTACACGGACTAACAAACGATAAACAATCTTGTGCTGATTTTGTAAATATTGTTGCTAAACATGATATTTGTTTTCTTTATGAATCCTGGACGAACTCCAGCAGTAAAATAAATCTTAACGGTTTTATTACACATAATTTCTATAGAAAATTTCAAAACAGAAATTCACGCAGAAGTAGTGGTGGAATAGTATTGCTTTATAAAGAACATTTGAAAGATGGAATACAGATTGTTAAGAATCACCATGATACATTAATTTGGCTTAAGTTGGACCATACGTTTTTTGATACAAATGAAGATATATATTTGTGTGGTTCGCATATTTGGTGTGAGGATTCCCCAGCTTATAATACATTTAATAATATTAACTTGTTTGATACTCTTGAAAATGACATTTTTGCTTATGATAGCCTAGGTTCAGTGTTTCTATGTGGGGATTTTAACAGTAGAATAAGTAGTAAAAACGACTATGTAATTCACGATAAGTGTAATATGTATGTTAATGACATTGATTATGAACCGGATAGGACCCCGGTCAGGGCCTCTGTAGACAAAAGTCACAATAGTCATGGTATTACATTATTAGATCTTTGTAAATCAGCATGTATACGTATTGTTAATGGTCGCATTGGAGATACAAATCAGTTCACTTTTTTGTCTCGTAACGGTACTTCTGTGATTGACTATTTGTTATGTAATGAACGTCATTTTTCAATGATCAATGGTTTTACTATTGGGCAATTTAATGAATGGAGCGACCATGCCCCGTTACAATTTTCATTGATTTGTAATAATCCGACAATAAATGATGCTAGCTTTTCTGAAGTACGGTATAAATGGAATGATATTTATAAAGATCAATTTCGATCTGGTATAATAGGTAAATTACCAGAATTTAATAATATTGTATTTAATTTAGATAATTGCACCAAACAGTCTTTAAACGATGCATTAAATAATTTCACTGAAATTGTTCGAAGTGTCGCAGACCCTTTATTTTTAAAACGTACTTATTTTGACAATAAACCTAGTTTTGAGACAGAGAGTTATATGAAAAATACTGACTGGTTTGATCAAGAATGTATTAATTCTCGTAATGTTTATTTGAATGCATTAAACTTGTATAATTGTGATAAAACAAATGTAAATAGGTTAGATTTATGCGAACGTAAAATGCAATATAAGAATATTATACGCAAAAAGAAAAATGCATTTTATGTACGCAAAATGTCTGAAATAGAAAATTTGAAGAAAGCTAAACCAAAAGATTTTTGGAAATATTTTAAAAATAAGAATAAGTCGGTTTCTAATAAAATAGAGTTAGAATCCTTTCGAGAATATTTTGAAAATCTTGGCAGTAATGTGTTTGATTGTTCAAACGAAGAAGTGGAAGATTTTTGTGAAAATAATGATTTTAATAAACAAAATGAAACGTTCCCAGAACTTGACCAACCTATCGTTGTAGATGAAATTTTAAAAGCTGTTAAGTCTCTGAAAAGTGGAAAAGCATATGGCAGTGATTGCTTGCTAAATGAATATTTTATTGAAAGAATAGATTTATTATCGGCACATTTATGTGATCTATTCAATTGTATTTTGAACTCGGGTATTTATCCGGATAAGTGGATGGATGGTATTATAATCCCTTTGCATAAAAAAGGCAATGTTAATGATGTGAACAATTATAGAGGTATTACCCTTGTGAGTTGTATGTCTAAGTTATTTACCTCTGTGCTTAACACACGACTTGAACTTTTTTGCAATGAACATAACATAATTTCGGATGCACGATTCGGATTTCGCAAAGGCAGATCTACGGTTGATGCAATATTCATACTTATGTCATTAGTACAAAACTATTTAAATGAAAATAAACAATTATATGTTATATTTGTCGATATGATGAAATGTTTTGATTCCATATATAGAAATGCATTATGGCTTAAAATGTATAAATGTGGAATCAAAGGCAAAATTCTTAGAATTATACGCGATATGTACAAACAAGTTAAATCCTGTGTCAAATCATGTTCAAATTATTCTGAGTATTTTAATTATGCTGTTGGCTTACGCCAAGGGGAGGTAATGTCCCCTCTTTTATTTTCTGTCTTTGTTGAAGACTTTGAATTGTATTTACAAAACAATGTTGAATCCGGTTTACAATTTGATGATATAGTATTGATGTTACTGTTATTCGCAGATGATATGGCCATTGTAGGTAAAACACCTAAAGAATTGCAAGATCATTTAGACACATTATTCGAATATCGTAATACATGGGGACTCAAAGTGAATACCACTAAAACTAAAATTATGGTTTTTCGTAAACGTGGTGGATTATTAGACACTGAGCGTTGGACCTATAATGGAAACGTTATCGATGTAGTAAATGATTTTAACTATCTTGGAACTGTTTTCAACTACACGGGTAATTTTGCACTTAATCAAGAACATTTAATTGGCAAAGCCCTTAAGGCTATGAATGTTCTATTATGCAAATGTAAAGATTATGACATTAGTCCAAAAACGTTTTGCCAATTGTTTGACGCTTTTGTTTTGTCTGTTTTGAATTATGCTTGTGAAATTTGGGGAAATTCTAAATCAAAAGAAATAGAGAGAATACACTTAAAATTTTGCAAAAGACTACTGAAGGTTAGGCCAAATACATGTAATGCCTGTATCTATGGTGAACTAGGAAGATATCCGCTTTATATACATAGATATATGAGAATAATGAACTACTGGTTTAAAGTTGTTAAAACTGATAATATTATTTTAAAAACTGTATATGAGCAAGCTTTGCCAGATTGTAATAATGGTAAAAGAAATTGGGTATCAAATGTTAAGAATTTGTTAGACGCTCATGGTTTTTCTTATATATTTGACAATGTTGCCAATATAGATTGTAAAGTTTTTTTGTATGAATTTAAACGTAGACTTCTAGATATTTTTCAGCAAAATTGGCTCGGAACACTTAACAATAGTACAGTTTTAACTATATATAAAGAGATTAAACCTTCATTAGAATACGAAAAATACCTCGATATTTTACCAACAAATTTACGCTTGTACTTCTCCAGACTAAGGTTATCTGTATTTCCTCTGAGAATTCAGACTGGTAGATATGCCAGAAACCGAATACCTCGAGAGGAACGGTACCGTTTAACTTGCAATACTAACGATATTGAAGATGAATTTCATTTTATATGCATATGTCCATGTTATTCCGATGTTAGGAAGAAATATTTAAAACGTTGTTACTATATGCACCCTTCTGTATACAAATTTCTACGATTATTGAAATCAAATGATAGAAATGAATTAATTAAACTAGCTTTGTATATTAAATATGCTCTTGTTATTCGAAATAATTTGTTGAATGTTGAAAGATAAATATTAAGTTCAGCCTCCATTTTTTGTTACACATAGTAAATGATAGTATGTTGCTTTGTTACACATAGTATGTTGTGTTATATAAAACAAAAACGTATTTACCATTACATGTTGTATATGCACGTTGACATGTTTTATGAAAATATATATGTTTATGTAGATGATGTACATTGTACAAGTCTAAATAAAAATGTCTGTCTGTCTGTCTGTCTGTCTGTCTGTCTGTCTGTCCTAATATTTCCATACAGATAGTTATCAACTTTGGTAAAGATCCAATTAATTATGTTCAAGTAAAAGAGCGCAAAGAGTTAATTTGTTCAATTTTTCCAACGTATTATTGTTTGTTTTGCATTTGCAGTGAGGAGTCAAGCAGTCAGGAAAGTAACTATAAGCTTGTTTTAAAAGGACAATTCTGCGAGATATTTTGCGTAATGTAAACCAGATGATACTTCAGGTAGAGCTGCTTGAATAAAAATTATTTATTGCTTAAAAACTGCTTTTTAAAACATACATTTGTTTTAATAAAATTGTGAACAAAAAGTTTGTTTACATTGGGAATTTGTCGTTATTACCTTTTGACTTTTCCCTTAAAATAGTAAGTTGTGTTGTTTTGTTGGTTTCATAACATGGCTTGGATCCTATAGAAGTGCGTGTGTGCTCAAATATTGATGGAGCATAGTTTTAATTCATTATTTTTTTATTTACGAATTTGTTACTTTGTTACTTTCTTACTTCGACAAAGTTTTACTTTCGGTTTGCAATACAGGTAAAACTATGACTTGGCTTAGGAGGTTGCGGGCTCGATCCCATCAGATCCTCCCACCAGGTCCTCTTAATTCTGCCCGTGTTTAACCTCTGTTCAAAAAGGGAAGAACGTCAGAGGTTGGAAAATATCACCCTGTTAGCATTTAGTGTATACTTGTTGTTTCAAAACGTTTAGATAGCGCAGTTCTTTTTATACAATAAGAAACATGTGTAGTATAAAATAAGCTACTCTATGAGTCGTGTTTTAGAGCGGACTCTTGTCTTCTTCATTAAACTGATAACAACAGTCAACAGTCATCAAAGAGCACTTATACATGAATGATAATGCTGGACCTACAAAAAACAATTGAAACTGTTGAACATAAAACACTGTGTAAGAAGTTGAGTGAGGTTGGGGTGGATTCTGTTGATTGGATTGGTTCTTGTATGTCTGGCAGGACCCAAATTGTACATGTGAAAGAAAGTTCTTCAGAAAAGCAATCAATCATTTGCGATGTCCCTCAGGGTAAAATACTTGGCCAACTCATTGTGTATATTACGTCAATATGCCTATCAGTATAAGTAAATTAGTGACTGTAAATTATTGTAATACGCAGATGATAATACAATAATTTTCTAGCATAAGAACCTTGATTTTATTCTAGCGGATGTCTTGATCTTGACTCCTGTTACAGATGACTTGTTGACAACAAATGATTTCTATTAGCACTGAACGAAAGTTAAAGAAAGTAAGTCAAGTCTTAGTCTGCAGTATGTAATGACAATGTCATTAATGCACAACAAAGAGTGAATTACTTAGGACGGCTTATAAATAATGATTTGTCAGGTGAATCAACTGGTAATGTTTTATTCAAGAACGTCAACTCTACTCTAACAGTTCTGTACAGGCAAAATTATGTTCTCCATATAAACTTACGTGTTTACGCTTTAGCGTTATGTTACACTTTATTTCAATGAATTTATGACCTCTCTTGTTCTTCATGATATTATGGTTTGTCTGGTAGGTTAAGATCTGGACTTCAGTTGTGTCGATAGAAGTTGTAAGACTTGTGTATGGTTATTCTCCAAGGGCTTAAACCTAAAGTCAGTAATTTTGCAAACTTATGAATGCTTACAGTTTGTGATAGAGTTAAACATTTAGGGCTAAATCAGACTCATAAAATATTTTATAATCAACGGCCTTCTTATCTTCATGATAGTGTTCAGAAGCTTATTTTATGTAAAAATAATTAGTAAATTTGATTTAAATACTTATTTTTATAACTGCACACAAACTTGAATTTTCTCTGCTATTGTTAATTAAGAAGAAAAATAAATATGTGTTCTTCATGAAAGAAGTAAAGAACTATCCCTTGGGCATGTATATATTATACACGTAAAAGCATCTTTTTGCCAAATATATCGTATTTTGATTGATAGATCATAGCAACGTTTTTACACAATAAGTGTCTGACTTTAATGGGCTATCATGCATTTGTTCATCTCTTTACAAGGATCTTACAGGCTATTGTTATTATTTTACCTTTGAATCAATGACTTACTTCTTTGAAATTTAACTCTTTTTTTCAGATTTTAAGTTAGGATTATGAAGTACAATTTCTGTTTTCGAAATTGAATGTGATATTTTAAACATGAAAATAGTGATCATTTTTAATTTTGTAATAAAATTTTGATTTGTGATTTGATTATGTGATTTGTTGTGATATGTAAAATGTTTTATGTATATAATTATGCAAATGAATCTATCGATTCTTTCGGTTTGCAATACAGGCAAATATATGACGTTAGCGACACCTGGAGGTTGTGGGCGCGAGGGGACATAGGGTTACTATGTCATCTCTTCTTAAGATGGACACCAGTACTGTTGTTTCTTTGCCAGGAAACAGACTTGAGGGTTATTTATAAGCTATCAGCTTTCGTCACATTCGAGCTTTAAAAAATAGAATAAACTATAAATTAAGATTAAAGGGTTATATAACACGTAATTTGACGATAGATGAAAAAGAAAACTGGAAAAAGTGACAACAAACCACCACACAAACATTACAAGTAATACGACGTTGCAGTGGCTGTTTAAGTTGGACTGAACCACAGAAACTGATTTGGCATAACCGAAGACATCATTTGAATAGTTCAGAACGAATGCATGAAGGTCCCGCGATCCTTTTACACGCATGACTGTGATGACCACTTTTTAGAAATTGATTGTTCTATGGATATTTATAGTTATCTTTTCGATGGAGACAGTGTATTTGTTTCTGGTCTTCAGGGGTCATAATATGACATTAACGCCGCTGTACTTCTGTTTTGTACAGCATACCGTTCAATGTATTTTAAAAACTACGAATGCGTACGCAGAATAATTTTTACATTATCATAACGTTTAACGATATTCCCAAAACACGCACTACATAATAAAATACAATTGAAATACTCTTGTCTTTGTAACAATTGTATGACCTAATCTAAAACACTGCCTTTGATAAAGACATGATTGTTAAAATGATATAATAAACATGCCACAGATTCAATGTCGTCGCCATTACTGTTACTTCAAAACTATGTGATCACGTGCTACTGGCACGTGACTACCGATACCCTATCGCTGCCAAAATCGTTTTGGAGCAATTGGTATAGTCCTTCATCCGATACCCGCTATTTTAATAACCGTTTTGCACAATCGCGAGCAATTTGTATTTCATTTTCTTCTAATTAAACATCAGACATTTATTCACCGTGTAGGCTCGTGACAAATTAATTAGTGATAATTGGCAGCTATTTCCATATTTTATAGCGATTACACAACTCTCTCGTCCTCGCGAGCTCGCAGAATACGAAATTAATTCAGTCCCCTCAAGCCTTGGTAAAACGATGAGTTACAATGGACGAATTGAGAAGTACACTGATCTCAAATCATATTTGGTTACATTTGATATTTGATTACATTTAAGTTTTACCTACGACTCCGGGTGGTTGGACTGTGTACTTTTTAGCTGTCCTGAACTATATGTCACGTTTTCTTGTTGTTGTTCTTCTACTAACATGCATCTTATTTAAACGTCTGGCATAATATATACATGAATGCCCGATATTTTAATCCGCTTTGTCTTGGGCTTTTCTTGTAATTTAAATGAAAATTTAGAAGTTTGTGTGCGCAAATATAAAATTAAAATTTATATGTGAAACAGTGACCTTCCAAATTTAAGCCTCGTTTTCGTCCCCGATATTTTACTTTGCAAGATTGTTTTCATGGCTGTTTTAATTTGTGTTCCCCATACCCCATCGCCAACCCTTCTTATGTTACCACGTGATTTATTGTATTGGCCAGGAAATAATATTTTCTTGTATGCATTTTAATAAATCGTCAGGCATTAGATAAATTCGAGATATTTTCAACCCTGTTTGTCTTGGGTCTTTCTTGCAACAGAAATGTTACTCTTAGGCGCGCAAATATAAATACGAATCGGATACACCAAATGCATCCTTGTAAAATTGGGTCAATCAGAAAAAACCGTCTCTGTCTGGTTCACAATAAAAAATAAAAATACAAAAAGCCAATGTATTTGAATGAGAATATCACCAAGGCAACTGAACACATCAAATGTATGTCATGCAAAAGAAAAACACTGCATTTAATTAATGTTTTGCAATATTATTACAAAGCAATGCCAACACGCAAATGCCCCAAATGGTCATCAAGCAGGGGCGTAGCTAGCTCTCTATTAATGCGGATTCATAATTGTGCAAGGGGGGTCCGGGACATGCCCACTCGGAAAATGTTGAAAACCATGGTGCACTCTGGTGCATTCTGAGGTGCTTAGTTTTGGGATCATGTAGTACGCATACTGCAACTTTGGAGGATTTTTTTATATTTATTTTGTCAGAATCATGTGGATTCAGCCGCGTAATTCCGTATATGCAGCTACGCGCCTGTCAATTGAAGAACGCAATTATAAGCAATTCAAACCCAAACCACACACATTATGACTCACAACATCACATGATCATAACGCATGCAGTTAAAAAACAAGGTAAATAACGCCATATAAACATGCACGTATACAACTCTACCCAAACAAAACAATGCCATTGCAGTGCAGAGCCTGTAGTCATATAAAAGTTTAAGTCATTTCTTAACTTAAGTCGATTTCTGATAAGGTTGATAGTCAAATAAAAAAAAATACTAGTGTTTTTTACATAAAAGTATGAATATGTATCAAATTAATAAACCTAAGGTATTCTATATAGTATTAAGTTATTATATCATATGACCAGTGAGTAACTTAACAAAGGACAATGAAAAGTTAGGAAATGACAAAACATCATAAACCAAGAAACAGTCAAATTGGCTGCACAGAGCTTACGTCATTTCCTATCACATGATCCAAAAATGCAAATTGTATCGTGTTTTTTTGTCTGTTGTTGTTGGTTTTTTCTCAATAAAATAGGATCCAAACTGTTGATCCTTCAAAGCCTATAGAAACCGGATATATAAACAGTTAGAGTATAATTAAATTATCTCAAGAAGTGAAAGTCATAGTTATGTAACCAGGTGGTCTAGCGTAATTTATTTTTTGCGGAATCTTAAATGAGGGAAATGTTAGATGGGAAACAAAATGGCGGATTTGGGGGTTTTCGGAGAATATTTTGACCTGGTAAGTTAGTTTATATCACTTTAATCGCAACATAAATATGCCTGCCCAGAGGCCAGACGTGTAAGCTTCTCTCGGTCTTTTAAATTATGTTTCTAGCGGCCTTACAAAAAAGTTATTGTAAGTATAAGCTGAACTATTGATTGTTGACAAAGTTAAAATAGAAAATTGCGTGACTTGAAACTGTTTTTTTTAGTCAAAGTGTACCATTTTTCTACCCAAAGCGGATTGAAAGGCACCAACATTTGGGTTTTCTAGTGAAACACACGAGTTTAAGTATTATAGAGCATTGCGAACTCGTCTGGTAAACAGAACTGGTGATTAGAACATACAGGATGCCTACTACTTAGTATATATGATGACCTCAGAGCAATGTGTTCTGTGTGTGACAAAGGTCAGTCAAAGGTCCGGTAAACATTGAACACTATTTGTGATTTTTGTTTGAAGTTTATCAAACCAACTAACATAGTTATGGGTGACTATTTGTTTTATTCACGTTCAACTTTTAATTATTTTCGAATTGTTGGCTATTATCAAAGGGCAAGATAGACTTAGGAAATTTATAAATATATAAACGATGCAAGTAAGCTTTACGGCACCGATTGAGCATACAACCGGCATGTTGCATTTATATAATTATATACTTCAAACCAATTCATATGATATAGTAATTTTCTTTTCTAGTTAGTTCAATTATATATCTTAACAATAAACCAGTACAAAACCACGAAGTCTAAGTTTCTTTGGCTTCATAAGAACCTTGTAAGGAAAATACTCCTATATCTAATCATTTACCATCAATACGTCTCAGCGCAGTAATTAAGCAGAAATTGTTCATTTGTAAAATGTCTCTTCCACGGAAATTGTTGAGAGATAGGTCCAGACATTAAGCTATTACTTGCCTGTTACGGTGAACACGGCCATCGTTGGTCTTTCAATACCAATTAGAGACCGCTTGTCACTTTTGCGAGTCCCCCTAATAGCCTTCTATCCTTCTGGGAGACCGGATCAGGCCTTTGTATTTAATACCGGGACTTTAAAGGAAGTTTTCTAAAGCTCATTGCCAGAACAGCGTAAATGTTATCCTTTTAAATTAGACTCACGTCAGTCTGGTTATTAAGCGGCCCTTTATAGTTAAGACGTGATTTGTCTTCGATTAAGTACGATTCGATTTTGGTAGGAAACACGCAAACCTATTCGTGTTTTATCATCTAGGATTACTGTGTAGTTAATTGAAACAGGGTTTTTCGGCGTGTTTATTTCTCGCAGAACGGCGGATAATGACTTCATTTAATTTAGGGATTGGCTGGCATAGAGATTTATTGGGATTCAATCGCTGTTTAAAAAGGCCAATATGTCACTGAGGAGACCTTACAATTAGAAACATTTCAAAATAATCCTCAATTAAATGACACAAACGAATGATGTAGGAACGTTAAGTCTTAATTCCAGATTTAATAAAATAGGATAACTTGTGATAAAAGACTTCAATTGTAATAATTATTTTCTTTTTAAATTACTTCTACTTTTAATTTAGAAAAAAATGTGTTGCTCATTAAAAAAGATTACTTTGTTATCTCTAAAGGGTATTAGGGTAAAAAGGATAACTCTACAAAGTAATTGAATCTCTTTTGATCTATAATTGTCTGATAAGTAGTAATGTTGATAAAAAGATGCTTAACCTGGGCTTTGTACGTCCGGAAGACCCTTAAGAAATGCAATACCAATGAAAATGATTTTTCATTACTAATATTGGACCTGGGTTTAAAAGTTTCAAAAAATAAAATAAAAATGGGGTACAACATATTTAAAGCTGCATTCACACAGATTGACCGTTTTGACAACGTTTTTATCTTTTGTCTTGGAATGAGGCATTTCTGCGTAAATGTCTAGACACCAGTGATATAAGAAGGCTTGCTATGGATTTTTTTCCCATTTTAATGGTCGCAAATTGATGTTGTATGCCTAAAAGTGTTACTGCTTTAAGAAAATTGCAATTTTCTGACATTTTTCGAACAATTGATATCTGTTCTATTGTGAGTTATCTTATATGACTTAATTGAATGCATTGATGCCAAAATCAGCTGATTCTGAGACAAAGATTTTTTCAAAACTGTCAATCGATGAGAGTAAAGCTTTAAAGGAGTTCTACAGGTAAGTTTCTACTCCTCAGAAAACAAACATACTAAGAACAAACTGACTGTACAGGCCTTTCAGTGTATAGAGGATAATTGTTTGTTTCAGTGTATGATCGCAATATATTGCGTTAAGTGAGCACCAGAAGCTATATTTCATGAGTATCGTAGCCACGAATGAAATATCTATTTGTGCTGTTCACGATATAACACCTTAATGTGATAACAATACATTGAACACGACAGGGCCTGGCACAGAAGCAGTGCAGTACAGCACAGTACAGGACAGTACAGTGCGGTACAGTACAGTACAGTACAGTACAGTACAGTACAGTACAGTACAGAACAGTACAGTGCAGTGCATGCGATACAATACAGTACAGTACAGTACAGTACAGTGCAGTGCAGTGCAATGCAGTGCAATGCAGTGCATGCGGTACAGTACAGTACAGTACAGTGCAGTGCAGTATAGCGCAGCGATACGCAGTCAGCGCAGCGCAGTGCGGCGCAATGCAGCGCAGTACAGTGCAGTGCAGCGCAGCGCAGCGCAGCGCAGTGCAGCACAGTTACAGTACAGTAGAGTACAAACATCTTCATTACATTCAGGGCATACATACATGACAGCATGAGGACAAATCAGATTGGTCAACAGTGACAATAAGAGCTTTATAATACTAATACAAAAACGGACATTAAAACGGTTGTGCATCTTTTATAATCGTATATGGGTTCGCCACGTATAGGGTTTATACAAAGGGATTGCCAGATTAATAACACTGTGCCTTGCATACAAACATGACGTATAAATAAATAACCAACAGTTTAAGGAAATAATTGCTTTAATTAAACAAAATGAGTGAAATTTACACTGGTTGACTTACGTGACGTATTAAATGTTTCACAAATATAGCTATTTTTGTCATTAGTTTAACATTTCTGCAAGTTAACAGTTCCTTGAATTTAATTGTATTTGGTCTACTGGCATAATAGGTTGGAAGGTATTTTATTCTTACATTAGAAAAGGATGGGCAAACTGGTAAGCAGTGATATTCATCACCAAGGTCTGACCTACAAATGTGACAGTATCTTAGCGAAATAGTTAACAAAGAACGTGTTTAAAAGCACAAGGCTATGATCTAACAGACACTAAACGAGAGAAAGACAACGTAAAAATAACACAGACAAACAACACATACATGCATAAATCTTTATCACCATAAGTTCGGTTACCGACTTCATATGGTCAACACAACTGTATTACCATATACCCTGGGCATTTTATAAGCTCTGAAAATATTCTCCATACCATGACTGCTTATCCAGTCAACATGACAAAGTACAGGGTCATCTTGCGAGCCGTGCCCTGCAGTACTTTCAGTCCTTTGATTGTGTTAAACGAAACGTCAATAAAGGTTGGTGCAAAATATCATATTTTTATTCATAACATGTTTAAATCTAGTCCATATAAACAGCCGCTTCAGAGTCTTTGACGATTTCCAAATGTTAAAAAAGTGTTAATGCCAGAAATGCTTAGATACTCGAGCTTTTAATATACTGGTACAGGATATATCAAATTTGTTCCATGGGAAACCTTCCGAGACAATTTACTGTTGTGCCATCGTGGCGAACACAACCACTATATCTAGTATTCATATTCAACAGATTTGTCATGTGTGTAGATATTGTCATATACACTTTAGTCGAAATCTCCTAGCTGAGGATCGAACATAGAAAGTTCGTTTTGATTCTATCAAGTATTTAGATTTAGATATACATGTATGTCTGGTGTCACACATATTTGACAGTTGATACCAAACATGTTTTCTCGAAATTCCCGAGTTTGAGTTTAGGATCGAACAAGGATTCTGCCGCTACCCTCATATTGGTGGTACTTAGCACATGGTGTAAATAATTGCTACATATTTGGCGTGAAGAATCACGTGACTTAAAGGGGTTCTCACATGGGTCACCACGGGTTACAACCGATGTAAACAAGTAAGAAACGTTTAAGTTCGTAATAACCTTTTTGATAGAAAAGATATGAAAATATTACTTAGCCTCTTAAAGAATATGCTATTTTCTGCTTCTACACGTGTGAACTATTTTAGATTTGCTTGTATTTTAAGGAAGATCCTGGGCCAAAATTTTACCAAAACGGAAACTTGTAGATTGACGCAACGCTTAATCGTTTGCCAAGGACTGCAAGGATATTGCACTTCATTCCTTACCACTGTCATGAATTGTAGAAATCTTTGCCACTGTGAATCTCGAGTTCAGGAATGTATGTGGGAACTTTATCGTAACTTTTAAGATCTAGCAATGTTGCTCCGGCCAAGGTGATGTTCGTACCCGGTCGTTGAGTACTTAACATTACTTAAAGACCCAGTGCCACTTAGGTTATAATACTAAGAGAAAAAAACAACATCTCGGTATATAACTATGATAGAGTCTCATATATCGTCTGATGAAATCCCGAGGTCCATACGGCGCTTTATTAAAATTTAAATGTATGGGGAAATCAACGAAATCCGTAACTGTGCCACGGGCTCACTATATGCTTATGAAGTAGATAAAAGGGTGGAGCATAGCGCTTTGCTTTGTAAGTTTTTTTACTTTATTCTTCAGTGAAGAGGCTTATACTTATGTAAGTACATGTATTGACGAATGTTTGAATTAGTGAAACGTTCCTCGTATTCCAGTGAGCTCGTATGGCACTGACCGTTCTAAGGCGATAAACCCATGATTGGTAAACAAATTTGATGCTCTTTGGTACGTTTGTGGTATATGTATTCGTGTATGTTGTGTTTATTCGTTTGTGTATCTAGTTCATTGTCGTTTTGGACCTCGTCTTGTGCATATAAACAGAGTTTGTTTTACGACAAGGCATGCCCCTGTAGTTTTCATTGTAATACTGAAACATTGAATTGAAGCATAACTTGACCGTTTACATAGCCCAACGCCAGACTGGTAGTACAAATAAAACACATGCATGTTCACCAATTGTTGGTTTGTTATGATTTTACAACTTTTTTCTTTCATCGATGTGTTGTTAGTGTGGCTAATTCCATATTTGGTAAGCCTTCTATATCCTCGTTTCCACCACGATTGATTTTATGTGAGTTTGATGTCTAATGAAATCGAAACTCTTTAAATTTGTAAAATGGGTTGGTCCTATATATCGAAAATGTGTTTAGAGTACTATATTTTTTCATACCATTTTTTTTTATAGAATATAGTTTTTCCTGTATTAAGAATATTTCTTTTGTTCCATATCACTGTTTTGCAATTTTATTCTATTGGTGTCGTATGTTTGTTTTATTTTGTTCCATGATTCAATAACACCATTCATGACTAAGCCATTTTCTAACAGTTAATTAATGAAACGACTGGCAGTATGCTTATAATATATATGGAGGATTAGACATATACAAGTTGTTTATATAATATATCTCAGTTTACTTTGCTTAAGTTAAAGGTTTTATTGCACTCTTTCAGACATATTAACTTCATTTGAAATTTAGTCCGGTCTATTTCTGCAAAAAACTTAGTTATATAATGGGCTGAGTTCTATAATTTTAACACAATGTGTCCCCGTTATCATGATTATGATTTAAATGATCGTTTATGGTTTTCTGACTTTATCAACTGCATTATTTAGTCATTATGAATATGTAGGCAATAGTTACAGCTTCTCATAATTTATGGCGGCCATCTTGGGCGCCATCTTAAAAAGCAATGTTGCACCACTGTGTTCGCAAGTGCAACATGCATTTTTTAAACCAACAGAATTTGCGAGTTATTTTGATGTATAGAAACCTGTGTTAACAGACACAGACCGCTATGGTGTCAGATTTAACAACAAATTTGCAGGAGTAATAGTATGAGTAGACGTTAACGTGCATTATTTTTTATATATATATTAATCGTTTTTATAGAGTTATTCCTAAAATAGTATGATAAAACTTGTACAGCTGTTTTATGCACACACAAATTTGAAACATTTATGTAAATATACACCGGAAGGTTAAGATTCGATAGACTTTATTAATGAATATATAATTCAGATTATTAATTGGTGCATCGTTTTTTTACATTTACATTTAGAATAGTCATGTTACATCCTTAGGTTTAGATATTTAATGCTATCTTTGTCATGTTAGTAGGTCATATATTGAAAAAAAATATTCTTTCAACATGTTTATGCATACGAAAGTCAAATGATATTATTATACTAATTTTGATGAATTGCAATAGAACTATTTCAGTTCATCCTTTACATGTCAATGATATAAGTCGCTCACTGCATACTATAGTTGTATTGTTTATATATATTTTTGTAAATGTAACACAAAAAGCTGTATACGTGTAACCAAATATATTCTGTTCTGTTCTGTTCATATTAATATGATTTTAGGGAAGGTATGTATGTCCCGTACAACAACATTGTCACATTGTAAACCTTCATGCACGTGCCGTTAAAATGGTGTTATTGTTTCTTTAATTATGCTGATGTTCGAGATTCGCTTTATTATAGTATTGTATTTTAAAGGCGCACTATATAGGTTGACTTTTATTAAATTATAAAACACAACATATAATTATGGTACAAATATAAAGATATTAGCGATGCCTATTTTAACTAGGGTTGTTTGTTGCCACGTAGCTATCAATTAAAAAAATACATTTATAAAGGCTTAAATTTTTATCTGTACCTTATCACATGCTTTTTTGCTTTTATAATTATACTCAAATGAGTTAAACATGATTATGCATTAAAATTAATATACTTAGTAAATATTTGCACCTATGTTGTGCGCCTTTAAGGCTATCAGTTTAGTAGGTGACTGAATGACGAAAAGAAGTTGAAGTTGACAGAGTCTACGTGCTGAGCGACAAACGATCGACGTAATAGCTCAGTGTTAGAGCGTTCGCTTCGGGTGTGGAAGGTCGGAGGTTCAAACCCCGGCTGCGTCAAAATCGAAAGACGTTAAAATATGGTACCAGTACCTCCCTTGCCTAGTGCTCGGCATGGTACCAGTACCTCCCTTGCCTAGCGCTCGGCATGGTACCAGTACCTCCCTTGCCTAGCGCTCGGCATGGTACCAGTACCTCCCTTGCCTAGCGCTCGGCATGGTACCAGTACCTCCCTTGCCTAGTGCTCGGCATGGTACCAGTACCTCCCTTGCCTAGAGCTCATCATGGTACCAGTACCTCCCTTGCCTAGTGCTCGGCATGGTACCAGTACCTCCCTTGCCTAGTGCTCGGCATGGTACCAGTACCTCCCTTGCCTAGTGCTCGGCATGGGACCAGTACCTCCCTTGCCTAGTGCTCGGCATGGTACCAGTGCCTCCCTTGCCTAGTGCTCGGCATGGTACCAGTGCCTCCCTTGCCCAGTGCTCGGCATGGTACCAGTGCCTCCCTTGCCCAGTGCTCGGCATGGTACCAGTGCCTCCCTTGCCCAGTGCTCGGCATGGTACCAGTGCCTCCCTTGCCTAGTGCTCGGCATGGTACCAGTGCCTCCCTTGCCTAGTGCTCGGCATGGTACCAGTACCTCCCTTGCCTAGTGCTCGGCATGGTACCAGTACCTCCCTTGCCTAGTGCTCGGCATGGTACCAGTACCTCCCTTGCCTAGTGCTCGGCATGGTACCAGTACCTCCCTTGCCTAGTGCTCGGCATTAAAACAGTAGTATGGGAAAATGGTGTACTCAGTATTGGTATTACACAGGAAAGTTGTACCCCGTGTATCGATGCTTCATACCGAGCACGTTAAAGAACCAAGAGGTCTCTTCGCAAAGAGCTAAAGGTATCGCATCCGGGTCTCTTGTATCCCACTCTGTGTCTTCAACTCATCCATGTCTGGAATTGACTGCGAATTGCTGTCACTTCTATTTCATGTCACTTATGGCATTTAAACACAATTTAAGTAAGGTCAAATCATAATGCAGTCAATGAGCGTGGGTTGGTCATGTTAAACTCAAATAAACAAACAATTATTAAATGTTTTTGTTTTTCTTTACCATTATTTCGAAATATTTTCAACAGGGCAATAACCCATGACTGCCCTTTCGGATAAACAACCGTATCAAGATCGTCAGAAATTATAAAGCATATATTAAACTTCTCCTAAACTTTTCCTAAAATAATAGCTTTATAATTATGACATTTCTATGAGAACCGATACCTGTTCTTCGAATTGCCCGCGGTTTATTCCGACGGAAATTTGACATATCAATTTTCCGAACAACATCGAAAGAAATAATTAGTTTTAATTTAACCATCACAAACTATCTCTATATATGTAATTTACCTTATTGTATATAATTTAGAGCCGGCTCAAACAATTATTTTAGTGACAGTAATTTGAGGAGTTAGACATTTCTTCGGAAAAGAAGAGAAAATATAATGATTTTTTCTGTTGCTTTAAAAATCAAAGAAACCAACTAAATTAAACTAATTTTCTTGAGGAAAGCTGGTATCTAATTTCTATAAAACATCTAAACGCTCAAAGCGCAATGAAAATATAAGGGTTCCTTTCTTCTCATTTATAAATGCTGGCAATTTTATTAATTTAGTTAATTGGCGTTGTTTTTCTCATTGGAAAGAATGTTATTTAAAGGTGCGCTGTCTAGAAACATTTATGAGACATGCTATTTGTTTTTTTTGTTGTTTTTTTCTCATTTTTTTTTCTTCGGAAAATGTGCATAGCAAGCGTTTGGGTGCAAATCTAACATTTACGCTGTTCAATAATTGTATTTGCTCCATAAATATTAAAATTAATGATTTAAAAATATTTGTGATTTTCTAATGCGTAAATATTCGGAGATATAAATAAAACATTTGAAATATGCACACATTTTTACTAATACATCCTTCATATTTTGCAGTTTGACATGATTTTATGGGGGCTGGTTTTATCGCGAAAATACGCCAAAAGGCGGGTCTAAGATACCTTATAATAATCCGGCGTATTTTCGTATTTATGTATATTCGCTCCGCCTTATGACATATCATCTTGTCCGGCCAGTTGGCGTATTTTCTTTTTGTCGTAGTTTTTGTGGCGAAATGACAGAAATCATATAATGTATGGTGTTTGAAATAGTTGACAGCCATAAACCTTGACAAATGCTTGCAATCGTAACTCCTCGGTCATTTTCCATCGAAAACAAATTTGGGGCAAATTACACCAATTCGGAAATGCCTACTCGTTGTGACATGCCTTAATTATTTATTTTAATTAACACATGACCGTGATTTAAGACATGACCATACCATCTCACACCATTGGCTACCTTTCTAATCTATAGGTTTTCAAGCTGGATGGTGTGTAATTTAAAAAACAACAACAGGATGAACATGCTGGATCTACTTGGTCTACTTTTTATTGTTTACATTTTTAGCGAATTGTTTGTCCGCGTATACCGGATATAGTCATTTTACCGATTGCACAGTGGTTATATTCAGCCATTTTATTTTTCTTAGGTGAAACGTTACTGTTTTAGCTTGCTCGTGTGGCAGTGCTATAAACTGGTGCACGTTAAAGAACCAGGGTTTACATTCTGTCTGTGCACTATGCGTTAAAAACACTAATGCTAGTATGACTAAAAATCTTATGAGAGCACTCGCCGAATGGGCCTTGCCCGAATGTCAGTATAAATAAACTTGCATACACACTCGATGGAAACGACAAAAGTAAGAGCGTCTAATCGTGTCTCTAAACGGATATTTTCTGATAAAATCTCATTAATTGGTGAATTTTGTCTTAAATGTATTTTGCCCGCTCCTTCTCCAATCTCTAAGGTTTCTATGTCGGCTTTAGGCTAAATGAATTTGTTCTAAGTGTGATCATTTGCCGTTGAGAAGAGAGGGGTTTTATAATGAAGAGCTTTGGCAATGTGACCATTATTGAAAACTAATTCTAATATTATTAGGGCGTCTTTCAGACTGTCGTTCGTGTTCCGGAAAACTTGTGTTTTAACACATTATGGAAATGTGGATGTATTAATGGAATTTCCGCCAACCTCTCGACTTTCTGATTCAATTACAGAGTACTGCTATTAAGCGCGTGATTAGCTCTATTATAGCATTAAAGGTACTCGATCGCGCTATGTATTTTTGGTATCAACGATTTAAGAATATGGTCAGGTACATTATAATGACTGTGTAGATAAATACCTGGTAATCGTACTTTTGATTGCAAACATTTTTTTGCGAAGGATCAGGCTTTAATGTAGCCAGTTGACGTGGACAGAGCATGACTACATCTAAATTAATTAGATTAATAATGCTTTAAACCAGCAATATTTAGCGGGAGAAGCTCATAAGGCTTAAAATGAATTACATGTATTGTATAAATGTAAAGAATGAGATCTAAAGCCTTATACATTTTGCCAATTGTTTGATATTTTTATAGGGTCTACATTAATTCATGTGAAATATGGGGTTACTAAATGAAAAGAAATAGAAATAATTCATTTGAAGTTTTGTTTACGATTATAACAATTTCGAATTAACACTCGTAAAGATAGTATATATGGAGAACTTGGTAGATATCCTTTATATAGCAGTAGATATGTACGAAAGTAAGTAAAAGTGAACATCTTATACAACAATATTATAGTTTATACCCTGTTGATTTAACACAAATTGTATGCATGCGACATGCGTGCGACCGCATCGAAAAAACAACCAGTAAGACCGGAAATGACGTCGGTAACGTCTGCTACAAAATTTTGTCGTTTGCATTTTCCCGCGTAAATATTGTAGAGGAATATAATGAAAAATGACCCTGTTGTTGTGACGCTGTGACACGTTAAAATTAGCGTCATACCAAACACTAAATATGTTTTGCATAATTGAAATCAAAATATATTTCTGGCAATGCATTGACACATTAAAGCGCATTTTTTTGCTGTGTCCAATGTTATACAACATGCCAGGGTCCCAAAAATAACAACAAGTCTACAAGTATTACATTACAATACGGTTGTCTAATTTTGTCAGATGTATCACCAGTGAACGTTACGTCACGTACGCACTTGACATTTATAGAATACGTTCATTTGTATACCATGTACTTATGTATATGTCATAATAAATTTGAGTTCGGTTTTGTTTTGTTCTGTTCTAAAACAGCAACACAAAATCTGGGAGGTGACAATGACGAGGTTGTCAACACATAAAGGGAGATAATACAAGAGAAAATTAATGCATGGCATCAATGTCGCTAGAAAAATGTGCAAGTGTATCAGTTTTGAAGCCCTTAATAAATGTAAAGATTACATTATAGAATACCAACTTGAGACCAAAACAGAGAATATAATTTCTGCGTTTTCCAATACCTTCTTTGTCTATGTTACCTGCGTTTCCTAATCCCCCTTTTCACCGATCTAACCTGCGCTGCTATATATTCATGTTTTCTGCGTTTTATATGAATGGACAAGTAATTGGTCATTATTAAACTATTGAAAACAACAGGTACTACAGACAAATAGCATAATACGATATACAACACAAACAATATGTAACACAATTAAATAAATATTTTCAAAACAAAAACAAGTGTTTATATTCTCGAGGCAAGTACAAGTAGTTTATTGTAAACATTTGAATAACCACGCCTCCTACCGTGAGCAAAATGAATAAGGTATACACATAGGGCCGCCACCTTCTGACCGGCGACTTATTATGAAGAAAAAAACAGACTTATGATTCGTAGGTTGATATTGGTTGTTATTTTTGGAGTATATATAACTTTAAAAGTGTATTTACTTATGATCTTCTGCTTAGGAAAAGAGAGTAGAATGTTTGCCGGGCTGTTAAGCTTTTATTCAAATCCTTGAACGGCTGTTCACAGAGCACAATATTATGCAAATGTGAGTGTCGCACTTAACATTGGAACAAACAGTATTGATGTGGCAACATTTAGACTGTCATTGCATTATCTTTCACCATTTCAGTTGATGGATCTTTTAATACATGGCATTGGTTTTTGAACATCTCCCTGATGCGCAGTATGGTCGGGTCAAAACCATCGTCGGCAACCCTGGTCCCAATCTGGTTAAAGTAGTATCCTTATCATCGTCGGATACCCCCTCCCCCCTCCTCACCCCGCGATACACCCCTACGCTAAACTTCGCATTTTTGAAGTATTACAGAATCAAGTACCGTGGTTGCCGACGATGTATCCTTATAAACGCAGATCTCATTTAAATCCGAACGTGACGTGTGTTTCTTTTCATTACGCTGTACGTCCTCAGCGTAACGTCTTGGCATAACGTCGTAAAGCTTTTATTTGTAACCCAAGTTTAAGGAGATTGAATATACGGCCATGAAATATGAGATATATTTTACGTCGCCGATCGTAATCTGGACCAATGAGAAACTGTCTATTCCTATATAAGTCATATAGGTCATAATGATTATATTTTGAGAATAGCAGTGTAATATAACGCTAAAGTATTTAGTATGGTAAATGCACGCACGGTATACACAGAGTCGATGCTCACGTGGTCATTTATTTTAAAATATGGCACTAACAAATGGCTGTGTCCAGTGAGATTGGAAGTATTTTTGATTAGTTGTATTCTCTCTATCATTAAGCCAATACATTCCATTACATCGCCCACGTTCCGGCAAACAATTTTCAATGTAATTTGTTATCTATATGATGGTGAACAATTCTTTGGTCTAGCCGGTATACGTGCCACAAGTTTTGGGTCCAAACCATATATGCAACGAATGTATGTGAACCATGCCGGAACCGCCCATACATAAATGTTACTATAAAATAACTAACGGCTATTTCAACTGTTGTGGAAACATTCGGAACTCCTCGGTCATTTTCCACCGAAAACAACCTCGGATGTTTGCCGGTTCATCAGTAGAAGTAGTTCGTAAAATTTTAAATTGTAAATAATAGTAATAATTAATTGTAGTGTTTTACATAGTTTATTTTTAATTTCTAAGTTTGGATTGGTTGCCATTAATTTAAAGGTGTTTTATTGCATAAATATTTAAGATTCTCAAGAGTAAAGTTATTAAGTTTAACTGTTCTATTGAAATTTCTACGCGTAGTTAAACTGTAAAGATTTCTGACATTCTAAACCATCCATATATATCCGAGCTTGTTTTCGATGGAATTTGGCCGAAGTGTTCCGAATTTTGTGGACAGTGAAAATGTCGTAAATAAAGAAGGGCGGACAATTAAACATTCGGCGCTAAGAAAGAGTTCCCTCCCTTGATAATTATTAAATTTTCTCAAAATAAGTTAAATTATTGTAAGTGAACATCATAAGTATTTTTGTACGTTATAGTACGAGGATAAAAGAAATGGAAATTAGAAAATATTAAAGGAACTAGATCATGTTTTATGAGATCAGATACTTCAATAAGTGCATTTAATATGAACTTAAAATATTTGTTCAACTGCTTACATCATCGAACGTCTAAATAAAAGCACTATTGCTAACAGTTGTTTTAAAATATGACAGAAAATGCTAAAGTTTGCCAAAAAGCGTTGGGAATGCTATAGAATGACTTTCGGCTTGGCTTTTTTAATTCTAATTAAATGATAATCTGCCAGTTATGTTTTGTGTTTGCTCATAAAAATGACTAAAACAACTCAATTTGAACGACTTTTAAAAAAAAATGCCAACACAAATATACTGAACGAGTCCCTTTAATTGGATATATATTTTAGGAATGTTGAGGAAGTGCTTGGTTTTGTTTTAACTACAAAGCAACCTTAGTATCATGAAGAAACAAAAAGGTGTTTTTATAAAAAAGATACCTCCAATCTGACAACTGTGCGGGAAAATGACGTCACTCTATTGCATTATGGGACATTTTGGTAAAATTTACCCTGGTAAATTTACCGCCTTGGTAATTTCTTTTATACATCGTATTTACCGCCATGGTAATATTACCACGGAATTTACCGGTGGTTTTATTTACCGAGGTAATTATTTACCATTGTTTATACAATTCGCTGATGTGGTGTTAAAACAACAGACAAAGTGTTAATAATGTGTGGAAAATTAGTGTTAAAGCTGACATTACTTTCAGGGAATTCACAATAAAGTGGTGAACAGGAATTATATAACAAAGAAGGGAGTTTCGTTGTGTGCCAACACCAAAAGAGGGATTTTTTCTCTGGTATCAAAGCGTGTGTCCAATATCACGTTGAAATGTGCAGTAACATCTACCGCGTTACGTAAAAGACACAATTATATCCGAATTGCTATTCTTTTTCTCGCATATAAAATGCAAATATCTAATTAATTACGTCCGTAAAAAGCTTATAGTTATGAAACTATCATATAATTGTCGTCACCAATGATGAATACGATCACACTAATTAGTCGGCTTCTACTTGCCGGGTTTTATAGATAGTTAAGACTGAGGATATTTATTTCATTATTATATTTCATTATACTCTGATTGATTACGCTTACATTCTAATTAGATATTATACGTATATGTAATTATGATATACTTATATAAATAAAGCTGAAATATGTTATTGGGCGGTGTTAAAGTAAACGAGCTAATACGGATATCATTATATCTCTGTAATAGAGCGTAAGCCGATGTTATTTTCTTTAAAGCTGCACTCTCACATATTTAACGTTTTGACAACTTTTTTTTATTTTTTTTTCTTGGAACGAGCCAATTTTTGCGAAAATTCATGGAAACCAGTAATATCAGACTGCTGATTAAAAAATAGATCGCAGCTTTTAAGGTTTAAGTTTAAAAAATGTTGTTTTCTGCCTTTTTCTTAAACCGTTAAGACATTAAACATTATTTTTCGAACGGAAATATAAAAATCTGCGATCAGATCTTTTGTCAGCAATCTTTTATCATTGGTTTGCAGATATTTACGCAAATATTTGCTCTTTCCAAGACAAAAAAATAAATAAATGTAAAAACAGAATATCTGTGAGAGTGCAGCTTTATGGCAATACATGCATTATTAGGATGCAAAGATGTTTTAGTGCATTAAGGTAAGCCATCAATACTTAGGATGCAAAGATGTGTTAGTGCATTAAGGTAAACCATCCATCATTAGGATGCAAAGATATGTTAGTGTGCAAAGATGTGTTAGTGCATTAAGGTAAGCAATCCATCATTAGGATGCAAAGATGTGTTAGTGCATTAAGGTAAGCAATCCATCATTAGGATGCAAAGATGTGTTAGTACATTAAGGTAAGCAATCCATCATTAGGATGCAAAGATGTGTTAGTGCATTAAGGTAAGCAATCCATCATTAGGATGCAAAGATGTGTTAGTGCATAAAGGTAAGCAATACATCATTAGGAAGCAAAGATGTGTTAGTGCATTAAGGTAAGCAATCCATTATTAGGATGCAAAGATGTGTTAGTGCATTAAGGTAAGCCACCCATCATTAGGATGCAAAGTTGTGTTAGTGCATTAAGGTAAGCAATCCATCATTAGGATGCAAAGATGTGTTAGTGCATTAAGGTAAGCAATCCATCATAAAGATGCAAAGATGTGTTAGTGCATTAAGGTAAGCCACCCATCATTAGGATGCAAAGTTGTGTTAGTGCATTAAGGTAAGCCACCCATCATTAGGACGCAAAGATGTGTTAGTGCATTAAGGTAAGCAATCCATCATTAGGATGCAAAGATGTGTTAGTGCATTAAGGTAAGCAATCCATCATTAGGATGCAAAGATGTGTTAGTGCATTAAGGTAAGCAATCCATCATTAGGATGCAAAGATGTGTTAGTGCATTAAGGTAAGCAATCCATCATTAGGATGCAAAGATGTGTTAGTGCATTAAGGTAAGCCACCCATCATTAGGATGCAAAGTTGTGTTAGTGCATTAAGGTAAGCCACCCATCATTAGGACGCAAAGATGTGTTAGTGCATTAAGGTAAGCAATCCATCATTAGGACGCAAAGATGTGTTAGTGCATTAAGGTAAGCAATCCATCATTAGGATGCAAAGATGTGTTAGTGCATTAAGGTAAGCAATCCATCATTAGGATGCAAAGATGTGTTAGTGCATTAAGGTAAGCAATCCATCATTAGGATGCAAAGATGTGTTAGTGCATTAAGGTAAGCAATCCATCATTAGGATGCAAAGATGTGTTAGTGCATTAAGGTAAGCAATCCATCATTAGGATGCAAAGATGTGTTAGTGCATTAAGGTAAGCAATCCATCATTAGGATGCAAAGTTGTGTTAGTGCATTAAGGTAAGCAATCCATCATTAGGATGCAAAGATGTGTTAGTGCATTAAGGTAAGCAATCCATCATTAGGATGCAAAGATGTGTTAGTGCATTAAGGTAAGCCACCCATCATTAGGATGCAAAGATGTGTTAGTGCATTAAGGTAAGCAATCCATCATTAGGATGCAAAGATGTGTTAGTGCATTAAGGTAAGCAATCCATCATTAGGATGCAAAGATGTGTTAGTGCATTAAGGTAAGCCATCCATCATTAGGATGCAAAGATGTATTAGTACATTAAGGTAAGCAATCCATCATTAGGATGCAAAGTTGTGTTAGTACATTAAGGTAAGTCATCCATCATTAGGATGCAAAGATGTGTTAGTGCATTAAGGTAAGTCATCCATCATTAGGATGCAAAGATGTGTTAGTGCATTAAGGTAAGCAATCCATCATTAGGACGCAAAGATGTGTTAGTGCATTAAGGTAAGTCATCCATCATTAGGACGCAAAGTTGTGTTAGTGCATTAAGGTAAGCAATCCATCATTAGGATGCAAAGTTGTGTTAGTACATTAAGGTAAGCCACCCATCATTAGGACGCAAAGATGTGTTAGTGCATTAAGGTAAGCAATCCATCATTAGGACGCAAAGATGTGTTAGTGCATTAAGGTAAGCCACCCATCATTAGGACGCAAAGATGTGTTAGTGCATTAAGGTAAGCAATCCATCATTAGGACGCAAAGATGTGTTAGTGCATTAAGGTAAGCAATCCATCATTAGGACGCAAAGATGTGTTAGTGCATTAAGGTAAGCAATCCATCATTAGGACGCAAAGATGAATTAGTGCATTAAGGTAAGCCACCCATCATTAGGACGCAAAGATGTGTTAGTGCATTAAGGTAAGTCATCCATCATTAGGACGCAAAGTTGTGTTAGTGCATTAAGGTACGCCACCCATCATTAGGATGCAAAGATGTGTTAGTGCATTAAGGTAAGCAATCCATCATTAGGATGCAAAGTTGTGTTAGTGCATTAAGGTACGCCACCCATCATTAGGACGCAAAGATGTGTTAGTGCATTAAGGTAAGCAATCCATCATAAAGATGCAAAGTTGTGTTAGTGCATTAAGGTAAGCAATCCATCATTAGGATGCAAAGTTGTGTTAGTGCATTAAGGTAAGCAATCCATCATTGGGATGCAAAGATGTGTTAGTACATTAAGGTACGCCACCCATCATTAGGATGCAAAGTTGTGTTAGTGCATTAAGGTAAGCAATCCATCATTAGGATGCAAAGATGTATTCGTGCATTAAGGTAAACCATCCATCATTAGGATGCAAAGTTGTGTTAGTGCATTAAGGTAAGCAATCCATCATTAGGATGCAAAGTTGTGTTAGTGCATTAAGGTACGCCACCCATCATTAGGATGCAAAGATGTGTTAGTACATTAAGGTACGCCACCCATCATTAGGATGCAAAGTTGTGTTAGTGCATTAAGGTAAGCAATCCATCATTAGGATGCAAAGATATATTCGTGCATTAAGGTAAACCATCCATCATTAGGATGCAAAGTTGTGTTAGTGCATTAAGGTAAGCAATCCATCATTAGGATGCAAAGTTGTGTTAGTGCATTAAGGTAAGCAATCCATCATTAGGATGCAAAGTTGTGTTAGTGCATTAAGGTAAGCAATCCATCATTAGGATGCAAAGATGTATTCGTGCATTAAGGTAAACCATCCATCATTAGGATGCAAAGTTGTGTTAGTGCATTAAGGTAAGCAATCCATCATTAGGATGCAAAGTTGTGTTAGTGCATTAAGGTAAGCAATCCATCATTAGGATGCAAAGATGTGTTAGTACATTAAGGTACGCCACCCATCATTAGGACGCAAAGATGTGTTAGTGCATTAAGGTACGCCACCCATCATTAGGATGCAAAGTTGTGTTAGTGCATTAAGGTAAGCAATCCATCATTAGGATGCAAAGTTGTGTTAGTGCATTAAGGTAAGCAATCCATCATTAGGATGCAAAGATGTGTTAGTGCATTAAGGTAAGCAATCCATCATTAGGATGCAAAGATGTGTTAGTGCATTAAGGTAAGCCACCCATCATTAAGATGCAAAGTTGTGTTAGTGCATTAAGGTAAGCCACCCATCATTAGGACGCAAAGATGTGTTAGTGCATTAAGGTAAGCAATCCATCATTAGGACGCAAAGATGTGTTAGTGCATTAAGGTAAGCAATCCATCATTAGGACGCAAAGATGTGTTAGTGCATTAAGGTAAGCAATCCATCATTAGGATGCAAAGATGTGTTAGTGCATTAAGGTAAGCAATCCATCATTAGGATGCAAAGATGTGTTAGTGCATTAAGGTAAGCCACCCATCATTAGGATGCAAAGTTGTGTTAGTGCATTAAGGTAAGCCACCCATCATTAGGACGCAAATATGTGTTAGTGCATTAAGGTAAGCCACCCATCATTAGGACGCAAATATGTGTTAGTGCATTAAGGTAAGCAATCCATCATTAGGACGCAAAGATGTGTTAGTGCATTAAGGTAAGCAATCCATCATTAGGATGCAAAGATGTGTTAGTGCATTAAGGTAAGCAATCCATCATTAGGATGCAAAGATGTGTTAGTGCATTAAGGTAAGCAATCCATCATTAGGATGCAAAGATGTGTTAGTGCATTAAGGTAAGCAATCCATCATTAGGATGCAAAGATGTGTTAGTGCATTAAGGTAAGCAATCCATCATTAGGATGCAAAGATGTGTTAGTGCATTAAGGTAAGCAATCCATCATTAGGATGCAAAGTTGTGTTAGTGCATTAAGGTAAGCAATCCATCATTAGGATGCAAAGATGTGTTAGTGCATTAAGGTAAGCAATCCATCATTAGGATGCAAAGATGTGTTAGTGCATTAAGGTAAGCAATACATCATTAGGATGCAAAGATGTGTTAGTGCATTAAGGTAAGCCACCCATCATTAGGATGCAAAGTTGTGTTAGTGCATTAAGGTAAGCAATACATCATTAGGAAGCAAAGATGTGTTAGTGCATTAAGGTAAGCAATCCATCATTAGGATGCAAAGATGTGTTAGTGCATTAAGGTAAGCAATCCATCATTAGGATGCAAAGATGTATTAGTACATTAAGGTAAGCAATCCATCATTAGGATGCAAAGTTGTGTTAGTACATTAAGGTAAGTCATCCATCATTAGGATGCAAAGATGTGTTAGTGCATTAAGGTAAGTCATCCATCATTAGGATGCAAAGATGTGTTAGTGCATTAAGGTAAGCAATCCATCATTAGGACGCAAAGATGTGTTAGTGCATTAAGGTAAGTCATCCATCATTAGGATGCAAAGATGTGTTAGTACATTAAGGTAAGCAATCCATCATTAGGATGCAAAGTTGTGTTAGTACATTAAGGTAAGCCACCCATCATTAGGACGCAAAGATGTGTTAGTGCATTAAGGTAAGCAATCCATCATTAGGACGCAAAGATGTGTTAGTGCATTAAGGTAAGCCACCCATCATTAGGACGCAAAGATGTGTTAGTGCATTAAGGTAAGCAATCCATCATTAGGACGCAAAGATGTGTTAGTGCATTAAGGTAAGCAATCCATCATTAGGACGCAAAGATGTGTTAGTGCATTAAGGTAAGCAATCCATCATTAGGACGCAAAGATGTGTTAGTGCATTAAGGTAAGCCACCCATCATTAGGACGCAAAGATGTGTTAGTGCATTAAGGTAAGTCATCCATCATTAGGACGCAAAGTTGTGTTAGTGCATTAAGGTACGCCACCCATCATTAGGACGCAAAGATGTGTTAGTGCATTAAGGTAAGCAATCCATCATTAGGATGCAAAGTTGTGTTAGTGCATTAAGGTACGCCACCCATCATTAGGACGCAAAGATGTGTTAGTGCATTAAGGTAAGCAATCCATCATAAAGATGCAAAGTTGTGTTAGTGCATTAAGGTAAGCAATCCATTATTAGGATGCAAAGTTGTGTTAGTGCATTAAGGTAAGCAATCCATCATTAGGATGCAAAGATGTGTTAGTACATTAAGGTACGCCACCCATCATTAGGATGCAAAGTTGTGTTAGTGCATTAAGGTAAGCAATCCATCATTAGGATGCAAAGATGTATTCGTGCATTAAGGTAAACCATCCATCATTAGGATGCAAAGTTGTGTTAGTGCATTAAGGTAAGCAATCCATCATTAGGATGCAAAGTTGTGTTAGTGCATTAAGGTAAGCAATCCATCATTAGGATGCAAAGATGTGTTAGTACATTAAGGTACGCCACCCATCATTAGGATGCAAAGTTGTGTTAGTGCATTAAGGTAAGCAATCCATCATTAGGATGCAAAGATGTGTTAGTACATTAAGGTACGCCACCCATCATTAGGATGCAAAGTTGTGTTAGTGCATTAAGGTAAGCAATCCATCATTAGGATGCAAAGTTGTGTTAGTGCATTAAGGTAAGCAATCCATCATTAGGATGCAAAGTTGTGTTAGTGCATTAAGGTAAGCAATCCATCATTAGGATGCAAAGATGTATTCGTGCATTAAGGTAAACCATCCATCATTAGGATGCAAAGTTGTGTTAGTGCATTAAGGTAAGCAATCCATCATTAGGATGCAAAGTTGTGTTAGTGCATTAAGGTAAGCAATCCATCATTAGGATGCAAAGATGTGTTAGTGCATTAAGGTACGCCACCCATCATTAGGACGCAAAGATGTGTTAGTGCATTAAGGTAAGCAATCCATCATTAGGATGCAAAGTTGTGTTAGTGCATTAAGGTAAGCAATCCATCATTAGGATGCAAAGTTGTGTTAGTGCATTAAGGTAAGCAATCCATCATTAGGATGCAAAGTTGTGTTAGTGCATTAAGGTAAGCAATCCATCATTAGGATGCAAAGTTGTGTTAGTGCATTAAGGTAAGCAATCCATCATTAGGATGCAAAGTTGTGTTAGTACATTAAGGTACGCCACCCATCATTAGGATGCAAAGATGTGTTAGTGCATTAAGGTAAGCAATCCATCATTAGGATGCAAAGTTGTGTTAGTGCATTAAGGTAAGCAATCCATCATTAGGATGCAAAGTTGTGTTAGTGCATTAAGGTAAGCAATCCATCATTAGGATGCAAAGATGTGTTAGTGCATTAAGGTAAGCAATCCATCATTAGGATGCAAAGATGTGTTAGTACATTAAGGTACGCCACCCATCATTAGGACGCAAAGATGTGTTAGTGCATTAAGGTAAGCCACCCATCATTAGGACGCAAAGATGTGTTAGTGCATTAAGGTAAGCCACCCATCATAAGGACGCAAAGATGTGTTAGTGCATTAAGGTAAGCCATCCATCATAAGGACGCAAAGATGTGTTAGTGCATTAAGGTAAGCCATCCATCATAAGGACGCAAAGATGTGTTAGTGCATTAAGGTAAGCCATCCATCATAAGGACGCAAAGATGTGTTAGTGCATTAAGGTAAGCAATACATTATTAGGATGCAAAGATGTCTTAGTGCATTAAAGTCATCCATTTATCATTAGGCTGCAACGATGTGTTAGTGCATTAAGGTATGCCATCCATCATAAAGATGCAAAGATGTGTTAGTGCATTAAGGTAAGCAATACATTACATTAAGGTAAGCCATCCATCAAAAGGATGCGAAGACGCGTTTGTACATTAAGGTAAGCCATCCATCATTAGGAAGCAAATATGTGTTAGTGCATTAAGGTAAGCCATTACAGTAGCAGAGAGTCGGCGGCGAATAGTTTAATGTTGTTTTTATTCCTCTTGATACTGGTAATGTCACTATGCAGCGTCCTTCAAACGGCCAGTACCACATCATCAGTTACAGTCAATCGATGTTATTGAAGCCGTAGGTTTTATAAGGTGTGCACGCGCCTATTGGCTGCATAATGGCGTGAACCAACCTAATCCTTTGTAAGGCCAGAGGGAATGATTTAATCCTAAAACGAATGGATGTAACAGCGATGGATCGCCTCGTAACGTGTACCTGCGTGAGAAGAGAGTAGTCAGCCCCTGTTTAATGAAGGCATTCGGTACACGTCGGTCATTATCCATCGGTTCATCAATTAAAGTAGTTTGTTTTAATTTTAAGCAATACTAATAATTAATTATATTACTAAGTTTAATTTGATTGCCAGTGAAATGTAGGATTGCATAAATAATTAAGATTCCCAAGAGTTAAGTCATTCAGCACAACTACTAAATTGAAATTTCTACGGGATCTACTTGCAGCGCAGGTAAAGATTTCTGACATTTTGAGTTTATATAATCAGATTATTTACCTTGTCTAGACAACTGGCGAGGTATCGCAATCACTAAATCTAATTCCTTGTGGTTGGTGAATTAGATTGGTATTCTTTAAAAATATTATCTCATGGCTTAGACATTACCCAGATCAGATTACGAAACTATTTTTGGGCTCGTGTAATATTTCAAACTTTCTATGATTAAGTCGGGCTTGCATATGTTTCGCAAATTTACATAAGAGCATTATAACATTATAAAAGTTCGTTTTCGCAAGCGCTCCGGTTCAATGTTCGTTAGGCTAAAAAAATTGAATTTCCAGGCGTGACCTAGTCTTTGGCTTAAACTGCGTGGCAGTAAAAATACTAGTTGTACATTTATTGCATAGATTCTGCCCGTAACATGGGGTTTACGACTAACAATCGTAACAGCTCGGCCATCTCCGGGAAGCTTCGAGCCAATTCCTGTTGGTTACTGGCCGAGGTGCTCCGATTGTTACGAATAATATATCTTATTAAAATGAGGTCCGGGGGCCGTTTCAAGATAGATCTTAGTCCATTTTAGTCGTAAATTGAAATTATTTAGGTGTCATAGTTTTATTTTTAAGCTACATATTTGAGTAAATTGAACTTTAGCCAGTATTAAATTTAAACACAAAGTTAAGGAAATTAAATAAAAAAATGTTGCCATTTGCGACGTTAATACAGATTTAAGATTATTGAAGAACTTTAAGTCTAAACCCTTTCATTGAAACGGGTCCCGTACTGTTAGAGCATTTAAATATATAATGATTTGACATTGAAATATGCACAACCAGACTGGGTACTTTAAAAAAAATGAAATACATGAATATCATACCACGTTTCCTTTGTTTTTGTCAATACATTAACTCACATATATGTTATATCGTAACGGCAACAAGTGGGCGGAGCTTAACCGTTCAATAACTAGCAAGCGGATAAATTACAATCATATTCACTTAAACCGCGAGCTGGTCAAAGCGCTCGTGTTTACTTGCAATAACAGCAACGATATTACTTAGTCCTTCCCCTTCTGTTAGTAGAATATACTGAATTAGTTCAAGGTTTACTTGACAATAAAGTTTGTTTAAAGGATTAAATTTCGGGATAGAGAACCTAACCCATCCGCCAATTACATTTTAGATGTGTCTTGAAATAAAAAAGCCATGAAAATAAATAGATAGGCGTATGCTTTGTTGGCTTTTACCCTGCGATGTCTCGCGGTCAGAAGATTTTAATGCCAAGAGCACGTGACTAAATGATGTCCAATAGTTGGGCACGCTTCCAGTTCAGAAAGCGACTGATCACAAGCCATTAACAGTTCTGGTAAAAAAGAAATATCAGAAATAAGATATGAGATAGAACTTTACGAGTGTCTTCGTATTAAAACCCACACATGCTTGGAAAGGAAAGTTAAGCGGAATTAGAGCGGTCATTAGTTTTATTGACAAATCAAAAAGGAGAGATCCCTGTCGGTGAGTCTTTGCACACAGAACTGATCACATGGTCACAAAGACGGCACGTGACCTCAGGTGCGAACGTCGCCTAGAATAGATGGTGAACAATGAAAATTAATGTGTCTTCGAGTAATTGGAGATATGATAAGATACGGTTATAATTCTGTAATTACGCACTAAGGAGAACATGCATGACCACTTTTCAATTGAGCGTGCCTTTAGCAACCGTAGCCATTCGAACGCGCAGACAAATAGTTTATAGCTTAATTGAAGTACATTAAAATCAAACAAATAAGACAAATACTATGATGATGATGATGATGATGATGATGATGATGATGATGAGGATGATGATGATGATGATGATGATGATCATCATCATAATAATAATGATAATAATAATAATAATAATAATAATAATAATAATAAAATAATAATAATAATAATAATAATAATAATAATAATAATAATAATAATAACAATAATAATAAATAATAATAATAAAATATCAGAAATAAGATATGAGATAGAACTTTACGAGTGTCTTCGTATTAAAACCCACACATGCTTGGAAAGGAAAGTTAAGCGGAATTAGAGCGGTCATTAGTTTGATTGACAAATCAAACAGGAGAGATCCCTGTCTGTGAGTCTTTGCACACAGAACTGATCACATGGTCACAAAGACGGCACGTGACCTCAGGTGCGAACGTCGCCTGGAATAGATGGTGAACAATGAAAATTAAGGTGTCTTAGACATGATAAGATACGGTTATAATTCTGTAATTACGCACTAAGGAGAACATGCATGACCACTTTTCAATTGAGCGTGCCTTTAGCAACCGTAGCCATTCGAACGCGCAGACAAATAGTTTATAGCTTAATTGAAGTACATTAAAATCAAACAAATAAGACAAATACTATGATGATGATGATGATGATGATGATGATGATCATAATAATAATAATAATAATAATAATAATAAATAACAATAATAATGATTAACCCATTAGTTTTATACATTTTTAGATATAATTCGGGTTTTAAGCAGGGCGGGAACCAACGCCAGGCGTCATATCTGTTAAATAGTGAAGAAAACGCTTACTTGACGATATTCAATTACATTGGGTGTGAATGCGGGTTGTATAAAAGTGTTCAGCATCCTCCGATGATAATTATTTTGGCATTTAAGCAAAATATATTGCCGCATATTATAAGTATGGTATAAAAAGGTGAAATACCATACCAGCATTCTTTTTTTTAAACCAGCACATATCTTTTTTATAAATTATGGTAACAAAGAACAACAACAACATTATTTAAGCGAAAAGTAACAGGGACCTAGAAAGGGAACTTACTGCGTAGGAAATTGACAAATGTGAATATATTACCGGTGACCGTTCTATTTTTGCCGTTTTATCTCACATTTTGCTGATTTCACAAAACACTAGGTTTACCACTAATATTTTGGAAAAATGACAGCTTTCCAAAAATCTATTGAAGCGGCGTTTAAGGTCTTCTCTAGACGAAATGGCCTACCTGTCACAACTGACAGTATCTCAGAAATACAAAAACTTTTAAATAAGGTCACAAAACAGGAGCTGAACCTCGACCCAACGCTGCTTGAAAACAGACTTCCATGTGAGGGAGAGGCACCAGTCACTTACGTCCGAATCGTAGAACACAAGGTTTGGAACCTTGTTGTAAAACTTCCTATGGAACACTTTTTTCGTAGTTGTTTTGTTTTTAAGAGTGGCAATATGTTTGATACATTTTAAACTTGATCAGTGCTGTCATATGGGTCATAATGGGATTCCCTTTTTCCATACATTCCCTTGGATTATGTTTTAGCCCGACTGTTTTAGACCAGTATTAAGTACAGCCGGAGGTGCTGAAATAGAAGAATTTGATATTAAGTTTTTCACTTTAAGGAATGGGTTTGATAAAACCAATCTGTTTTTAATATAATATAAATTTAATTATTTCTGAGCTTGCTGCTATTCACGAATCCAAATGTTGTTGCGCTGCAGAATTAAATTTACTGCCCAGGATTTTAACAAACTTTGATGTCCCTTAAATAAAGTAAGTTCATAAGGTATGTAATATGACAACAAAATCTGCAGATCTACGAGTTACAATACACTACGTAAATGTTTCCCATCTATCATTTCACTTTCAGATAATGACAGTTGCGATTTTCATTCTGCGCGAAGGTAAAAAGCTACCACTGCATGATCACCCAGGTAATAATATAAGAATATAAGAAACATTTAATTAAGCTTTTAACCCAATGTAACCATAACATGCACCTTAAACATTCCTTTTCTTCCCATAAAAACATATATTCATAAAATTTAATTAAACAAGATGATTTTGAAGAAAAATTAATGTCATGGATGCAAGGTCAGAGGCTATGTGAGTTACCAACTGTTAGCACCTGACTTGCAATCAGTGGTTCCTGAGTATTATCCCTTGACTAGCCCTAAGCCTGTGATATTTTTTATAGAAAGAATGTATTTGGGTTTTTTTCAGGTATGCATGGTCTTATCAAGGTTGTTCATGGAAGTTTGAACGTCAAAACTTACAGCGCTCTTGACCAATCCATGTACCAGATTCCTACATCCTCAGAGGAAGATCTCCATGAAAAATATGGACGTAAAATCCCTGTTGTTCCCGCAAAGTTGGAAGGCACATGGACTTGTAACGAGTCAGATGACTGTATGATTCTTACTCCACAGTCTGGCAATCTTCATGAGATAACGGCTGTTAACGGCACAGCTGCGTTCCTTGACTTTCTTTCACCACCATATTGCCATGAAAGATTTTCTCGTGATGGTTATCGGCCGTGTAACTACTTCAGTGAGTCAGACTCTGCCCAAAGTGATCCTGATGTGAAGTACATAATGCCAATTAGTGCTCCCCGTGATTACTGGTGTGACGAAGTCGAATACACCGGTCCACCGGTCCCACTACCTCCTGCAGATTTGTAAGAAAAGCCGGAAATGACAGAATTATTTCCAGGATACTTGTGGAGCATTAATCATGCAGTGTCACTTGTGAGGATTAGCAATCCACATTATGTCAAGGCATTCAAATTTACATAGTCACAATTGTTGAAATCAGAACCAGTGAACTTTTAACAGCTTTGAGCAGACAAATGCACATAGGCTTGAAATCATTATACTTTTAAATGTTAATCAAACATGTTAATCACCAGGGTGAGCGTAATCTGATTTTTGTGTCATGTTAAGTGCAGCTCATAATGCTTGCACAAACTTAAAAACATTGGCATATTTTAAATCCACTTAATGATTTTTGTCCTGTTTTAGATTTAAATTTTGATCAATATGTGACATTTATTTGCTTAAATTTTTGTTCAAATCATTGTCAATTTGTGTTAAGCTGTGAGGATGTATATTGCGGTATTCATACGAGATCCATGAGCATGTTTTTTCAAACAAATATATAAAAAGTTTGTACACTTTCAAAATTAAACATTTCATTATACAGACATTGAATCATTAAGACTGCTTGTTTATTGTCAATTTTAGACTACACCATTTTCATGTTCAGACAATTAAACAAATTGGTTCAAGTTCTTTACGGGTTACACATTGATCAAATTAATTCTGTGTTGTAAATATGATCAAACATCATCAATAGTTTAAACTGGAGCTCTATTGTTAATTTTAATTTTTGTAAAAAAATTGTTATCAAAATTAATACCGTTGTGCCATATCACTCATACTCTTATTTATTGCCTTTAAGTGCTAACTGTGCATATACATGTTGTGTGCATGTAGGCAGTAGTTGTCAATACCAAACTTACCATTCAGGCTATTCATAAGGCATTTAAGTTAAGGTTTTGAACTTCTTGAAAAAATCCACATTTAACTTTAAATTAGAAAAAACTGACAATGTCTGGTACCAAAAATATGAAGAAGGATGGAAACGATCCAAACAGTATTTGCATATGAATAAATTTAATGAAAAAATGGTGAAAAAAGGAGGGTATTTAAAATATTAGTTGTTAAACATGTGTACTAAGAAGCTTTATGAATATGGCTCCTGGTATAGTGACATGACATCAAATCAACCGGATAAATTCTCAGCATTCAACATAATATTTTGTCCAATGAGAAGGCATAATACTTCAAATTTGACTAATAATTCAGGCATCAGCCTGAAACTAATATTGACTGTAATCACGTTATACGGGTGATATAAACAGTTTTAGTAGGTCATTTACCCGGTATTATGTAAACCACTAAAAAAATGTTTAAATTGTTAGTAATGTACTTACACAAAATGAATGGTTATGCTACACAGTCGCATTGGACCATTTATTTCTGTAGGTACATACAAAATATTCTCTTAAAGCAATGGAGAGTGACCAGTCACATGATAATCTTTGACAAACACATGAATCCAGATTTTATATATTTCTTTTGGTAAACAAGGGAGCTAATTATAAAGGGCCATAACCATATTAATTGGAAGCATTTAATAACTTGAATGAAGTTTTTGGACAAAAAAACTTTCTTTTTATCAATTACATTTAAGTCTATATGTTTGCAATTCGGGCTTGTAGACTGAATATCTGTTTGCTTTAATCTGTTGTCCAACAAAAACATGTAGTGATTGTCCGTCAAATTTCTCTTCAATGTCATCATTCTGCGGACTGAATTATATTACCTTAAAACAGCTTACTTAGTATAAATGTTGTTATTAATTTGTTATTGTTATAAACATGATTTTGTAAGTGGTGCACGTTTTAATGTCTTTTTTATATATTGAATCATATACATGTACCGGTATTCACCTTAAAAAAAGCATGTTGATTATTTTTGTGCATGTACATGTAGTTTTTCTCTTTCATTCTGAACAATGTCTGAAAAAAAATTAAACAACTATCGGGCTAATTTTGTTGTTTCTGATAGATTTACAAGGGTCAATGGTAAATTCTTAAATAGTTTATGAAAACCTTAGCTGTTATCTTTACTTCAGTGTCAAAATTATGTATATTTATTATTTTTCTTATTTATTACTGAAAATTGACTGTGTCAAACAAAAGGGCACAGCAGGATGAAGAAAAAAGGTAGCAGGGTGCCAGAAAAAGGCAACGGGGTGCCCCACCCTGCTTTTATGGCCTAGCTGGAGCACTATTCATTTTATATAAGCCTGGCCCTGAATTGAAAAAGCTGAAGTATCTTATTTCATTTACTAAAATAAACTTATTTTTATCAAATTAAGAATATTTCATGAAGATAATGTGCTTTAAGAGTTTCACAACATATGCTAAAATGAGAATATCACATTGATTATACCTCCAAATTTGTGGCTTTAGTTTTTTCCTGTTCTAAAAGTGCCTCGAATTTGCAAAGGTCAGAAAGCCCTGCACTGGTAAAATGCTTTCAGGTCATGCTCAAATTATGGATTTTAAACTACAAGGGTTGTGAAATAGTTTGATGTCAAGAACCAAATATAAGAATTCAGGCTTGTTCATACCAAATTTCGATGACTGTAATAATTTATATGATACTTAGGTGATCAAAGATTCTTTGTAACTTTCAAATTTCTGATCTCCATATCATTTTACATAGAATGATGCTCTATTTAACAAAAAAAACATCACCATAGAGCAAACACTGGCCTGTTGTAATTCTTTCAGTCATAAAGGGGGCATAACACCTCAGTCATTATAGTCAGAATTACCAGCCATGCTAAACATATGCATATTACCTCTGGAATGACATGTACCAAGTTTGATATGAATATATTGAACAGACTTTGAGTAAGCTCCTCTGAGTTAGGTTATAGATTTTGTGCGCCAACTCCGACACTATATAGTGCTATGACAATACCTTCACTTTTAAAAAAGCAACAAAAGACCAGCTAATAATAATTGTAATATACCAACTTGCAGAGACTCTTTGTAAAATGGAACATGTTCTGGGTTTGTGTGTAATTTCGGTTTGGCCCTCTTGTTCAACAGCTTTGTTTATTGTTCCAATATATTTGTTCTTGTATGTATTTAGTATTTAATGTTGTTTACTTGTCAAAAATCAGTGATTCATTTTGAAATTTTGAATGCCTTCCTTGGGGTCATAAGAAAACACTTTGTGTCCCAAGCATTTACACATTTCTTTTCATGCGGCGGCATGGAAGGGTAGAAATTTTGGACCCTGGTTCCAAATTGTTAATAACTGGATCTCGTGGGTTTTGTTTATCGTGATTCATATTGCAAGATTGTATTAGCGCAGAGAAAAGTAAATACCGTAGATATCCTAGTAAATGTGCATGCCTTAATAAATGCCCCAGGGGTCTTACATGTTTATATTTTCGGATATTTTTTACATGAATAATACTTAACCTTGACTCCAAAAAATAAAATCAATACAGTCGAAACTTGTTGGCTCGATATCTCATGGCTCGATATCCTCGTTGGCTCGAACCAATTTAAAAGGACCGATTTTTATTTACTCTTTGTTCATATAAATTTCGATCGGATGGCTCGATATCTTGAGGGTCGATATTTCTCCACGCTCGAAGTGGTTTTTGTGGTCCCAAACAAGATTTCACACTTTGATTTGGTTGCTTGGGTCGATGTCATTTTCGCGGGTTCAGTTAAGAATCTCACGCCTTGATTTGTTTGATTGGCTTCATTTAGCACAAGGCGCTAATCGATTAAAATTGCTTGACTGATATTATAATTATTGTCAAATTTAAATGGTTTAACAGTTGGAATAAACATGCCATCACTTTAAGTTATGTCTCTAATTGTTATCCATCCCTAAATTACTATGCATTTTGATATAACTTTTAAGCTATGTTTGTGTTACCCACAGTTTACAATTGCTTGTTTTCGCATAAAAGTATTTTTATTATAAATAAAAAATAAAATGATATTTTCTAATAATCAAATAAGTCATATTACGAAATTTAGGGTGCGTAACTATGCCCAATAAATACTCTTCCTTCTCTTGCGGAGGTAGCGTAGCCAATAACAAACGAGGTAAATAAGACTTTATGTAACAAATGAAAAAATAACATTCTGTAAGCAATCCCGCTTGGCTCGATATTCTCGAGGCTCGAAGTACTTTGGCCGGTCCCTAGAATATCGAGCCATTGAGTTTCGACTGTATCGTTAAAGAGCATTACTACCGCCGCCATTTTAGAGTGCCTGCTGCAGACATGCATATGATATGTACGGAAAGAGGAGAGTTGTGTATTGATATATTGAAGCCATGTGTTCAGAGGACCAATTTATTAAGAAACTGGTAAGTTTTCATGTTTTGACTAGAATTTAACAGATTTAAAAAAAAAAGGTTCTGTCTGTTGCACGAAGGGATCTCGAAAAGACATGCGCCCTGCACAATTTATAGGACATATACAGTACACTGTTTAGTCTGATATTAAAGCATTGTAAAGTAACTTTACTGAAACAAAATCCCGTAGTTTGATAGTTTTTTATCATTTGTCAAATGAAGATGAAATGGTTCTTTCTTAATGTGAACTCGGTCACAAAAGTAAAGCATATCGTGAAGAAAGAGTCCATTAGCAGCAATCGACAAAACTTACGTAAAAGCACTTTAAAAACACTAGATGGTATTGCAGTATTGATCAGGTACCGGGTACTTGAATTGTACCGGGTAGGTGGGTACGTGTGCCCTCCAGAATGTACAGGAGTATAGGACTCAGGATGTTCAGCAATTTGAATCGCTGAAAAAAACGTATAATACATTTCATTGTTAATAAATAATATTATTCAAAATAGTTTTTACTTCTTTTATATACACATGAACCAATGCTTTTCAATAAGCAAACTCCAATATTTCAAATAATTTTATTCTTAAAGTCTAAAACATTAACAACAAAGTAGTCATGAACAGTAAAATAAAATCTAACTTTTTTGTACAAAGATTTGATACAGACTTAGTTGAATATGATTTGATTTGAACTCCCATAATCTTGTATGTAATAACACCGAACTCAATTTTCATAAGTCCCTTTTAATAATACTTTAGCCACAGGAGACACACTATTTTTTATGTTGTAATAACATAACATAAACAATACTTTTCCTCTGTCCACTATGACTTCAGCCAATGATGAGCACACCTCTAACCCTTTTTAAGCTGGAAAAGGGAAAACTTCAAAGGGACTAGACACCAGATGATACCCTTGCAGAAAATATTCAAAAACTTATATTAAAATTGATATTGTTGTGTACAACACACTGAACCTATGACATGTAAATATTGGTGTATTTTTCCAATGTGAAGTTAACTGGTTCTGTCTACCACGTAAATCCCAGTAAATAAAAAAATAGCAACAGTATTTTTATCTGTGCCAATCATGTGACTTTTACATGCTAATATACACACTACAAACTGGGAAATCATTATGCACTATTTTTAAACTGGTGATCTCAGCTATCACAGCAACAAAATATTAATTTAATCATGTAAAATGATGACTTATTGGTCTTATACTGGTTCACACTGACAATTATAGGCTTTTTTGATGATATACTGTATTTGGTAATTTTGAGACCATAATTGTAATGGTGTCTAGTACCTTTAAACAAGAGTACGCACATGAATGCCAACGCTTGTCTGTTTTTCTCAGTTGACAAGTAACAAACTGTATGTACATTAACAATCATTATAGCTGTATGATGGCCCTTGCTTCACATTATACATGATGTCACTTGGAAACATGCATTAATATTTCCAATGGTTGGTTATTGAATCAGGCTACAGGTCACATTTTGGAAATACATCGACGGCCAAGCTAAGACAACCACAATAACAGACAATCAACAAACATTATACACCATTCAGTGACTATATACACCATTCAGTAACTATAAACATGAAATACAAAACAATTAACATTACTCTAAACAAGGAATTTCAGTCATATATTGTACAGATAGTGATAAATACAATACAAGAGGATTGCGAGGCCCTATGCTCTACTGGCATGGCTCTTTTGGTCATTTTCAATCCAGAGCATGTTTGTATGGGTAATAGGCAACATATCAATAGTTCACAATGGCAAGGGGAAAAAAACCCAACTGCACACAGTCAGTACAGATTGTCTCTCATAATTTGTACTTTTCACCTCTTATAAATTCAAGGGAGGGAATAAAATCAACTACAGTAACTGAATACAGGACTGGTTGTCTCCCTTAGACCATAATTATTTACTTGTAACAATAGCAATATTGATATTTATTTTCAAGGGCCATAATCCAGTGATGCATGGGCTGATAGCTATCTAACTACTGTACAATTTTTAAAAAAGATTCTTTCAAAACTGAAGATATTATTGTGTTCATAAGCAAATGTTTACAGAGACACACAGACAACAGACAAAGCGCCATGGCATTTTTTTCTGGCCTCTGGCTTGTAGAGCTACATGAAACAAGGAAATACTATTCATTTTCTCAGTCATACATCTTACAGATTACAATCGATGTTCATCTGTAAATTGAAATGAAGAAAATTCAGTTTTCGTAATCTCAGCCACATGATATTGCAGTCACATGATATTGCACAGATGGTGATGAATAAAAATCAAAAACAATGAAATTCTATTTTCATAATTTCAGTCACATATCGTTCAGATTGTGATAAATGTAAATTGAAATCAAGGAAATTCTATTTTCTTAATCTATGTCACATATTGTACAGATAGTGATTTATATAAGTAAACAATGAAATTCTATTTTCATACTCAGGGATATTCCATTTAAACATATAATCCCTGGGGGGAAGGCACTTTTAAAATATACCACCCCCCTACAGAAGCAAATTTACCCTTTCGGGTACCAAATAAGTGAAAAAAGACACCCACCAATATACTATTTAAATAATTGCCTTCCCCCCCGTGGGTTATATGTTTTACTGGAATAGCCCTCATTTAAATAACATAAAAAAATCACTTATAAAATGGCTGGAAAAAACAGTGATTTCTCCTAATACAACTTTAAACAATTGAGAACATGAAACAATGACAGAAAACATTATAACAAACAGCATTGAAACAGTTATAACATGATTCTACAGTATTCCCATCATCTGATATCCCCTGTACACTATTACGCTCTTCTAATGTACCGTATAATGCCCTACTAATGTACACTATTACGCTCTTCTAATGTACCGTATAATGCCCTACTAATGTACACTATTACGCTCTTCTAATGTACCGTATAATGCCCTACTTATGTACACTATTACGCTCTTCTAATGTACCGTATAATGCCCTACTAATGTACACTATTACGCTCTTCTAATGTACCGTATAATGCCCTACTAATGTACACTATTACGCTCTTCTAATGTACCGTATAATGCCCTACTAATGTACACTATTACGCTCTTCTAATGTACCGTATAATGCCCTACTAATGTACACTATTACGCTCTTCTAATGTACCGTATAATGCCCTACTAATGTACACTATTACGCTCTTCTAATGTACCGTATAATGCCCTACTAATGTACACTATTACGCTCTTCTAATGTACCGTATAATGCCCTACTAATGTACACTATTACGCTCTTCTAATGTACCATATTATGCCCTACTTATGAACACTATTACGCTCTTCTAATGTACCATATAATGCCCTACTAATGTACACTATTACGCTCTTCTAATGTACCATATAATGCCCTACTAATGTACACTATTACGCATTTCTAATGTACCGTATAATGCCCTACTAATGTACACTATTACGCTCTTCTAATGTACCGTATAATGCCCTACTAATGTACACTATTACGCTCTTCTAATGTACCATATAATGCCCTACTTATGAACACTATTACGCTCTGCTAATGTACCATATTATGCCCTACTTATGAACACTATTACGCTCTTCTAATGTACCTTATTATGCCCTACTTATGTACACTATTACGCTCTTCTAATGTACCATATAATGCCCTACTTATGAACACTATTACGCTCTGCTAATGTACCATATTATGCCCTACTTATGAACACTATTACGCTCTGCTAATGTACCTTATTATGCCCTACTTATGTACACTATTACGCTCTGCTAATGTACCTTATTATGCCCTACTAATGTACACTATTACGCTCTTCTAATGTACCATATAATGCCCTACTTATGAACACTATTACGGACTTCTAATGAACCATATAATGCCCTACTTATGAACACTATTACGCTCTGCTAATGTACCATATTATGCCCTACTTATGAACACTATTACGCTCTGCTAATGTACCTTATTATGCCCTACTTATGTACACTATTACGCTCTTCTAATGTACCATATAATGCCCTACTTATGAACACTATTACGCACTTCTAATGAACCATATAATGCCCTACTTATGAACACTATTACGCTCTGCTAATGTACCATATTATGCCCTACTTATGTACACTATTACGCTCTTCTAATGTACCTAGGGCATTGTACACTATTATGCACTTCTAATGTACCGTATAATGCCCTACTAATGTACACTATTACGCTCTTCTAATGTACCATATAATGCCCTACAAATGTACACTATTACGCACTTCTAATGAACCATATTATGCCCTACTTATGAACACTATAACGCCCTGCTAATGTACCTTATTATGCCCGAACTATTGTATACTATTACCCCCTGCTAATTTACTCTATCATGCCCCACTTATTTGCACTATTACAACCTACCAATTAACACTATAAATTCCTTCTAATAAACACTATTACACCCTACTAATAAACACTATTACACCCTACCAATAAACACTATTACACCCTACTAATAAACACTATTACACCCTACCAATAAACACTATTACACCCTACTAATAAACACTATTACACCCTACTAATAAACACTATTACACCCTACTAATAAACACTATTACACCCTACTAATAAACACTATTACACCCTACTAATGTAAACTACTATGCCCAGCTAATATACCCGATTATGACCTACTAATATACTTGATTATGACCTACTAATATGCCTGATTATACCCTACTTATATACCCAATTATGCCCTACTAATATACCTGATTATGACCTACTAATGTACCCGATTATGCCCTACTTATATACCTGATTATGACCTACTAATGTACCTGATTATACCCTACTTATATACCTGATTATACCCTACTTGTATACCCGATAATGCCCTACTAATATACCTGATTATGACCTACTAATGTACCTGATTATACCCTACTTATATACCTGATTATACCCTACTTATATACCCGATTATGCCCTACTAATATACCTGATTATGACCTACTAATGTACACTATTAAGTCCTGCTATTGTACACTACTATGCCAAACTAATATACCCGATTATGCCCTACTAATATACCAGATTATTCCCTACTAATATACTTGATTATGACCTACTAATATACCTGATTATACCCTACTAATGTACCCGATTATGCCCTACTTATTTACACTATTATGCTCTACTAATGTACACTTTTAAACCCTACTAATGTACCATATTATGCCCTACAAATGTACACTATAACACCCAATAAATGTACATTATTACACACAAGTAATGTACCCAATTATGCCCTGCTAACGTTGTGTAAACAATAAAGTACTGGGCTTACATAGCTGAACATATTCTATAAATGTCCCTCGTATAAAGTAATTAAATGCCTGAGTTGTAATTCAAGCAAGTGGAAACAAGAATACCAAGGCCCGCGAGCAAACCCTTGTCTGTTGTAATAAAGTAAAAAAGGGGGCATAACCCAATATGTGTACCATGTGTCATTTTCAGAGCTTGATGGTTTTTCGAGTTATGGCCAAAGTTGGAGTTTTTGACAGCACAAGGCTATGACAACAATGAATTTTTTTCTTAGGTGAACTAAAAATGTAAAAATTCAAACTTGACTTCAAGCAACTCGTAAGAAATATTTTAAGTTATAATTGATGGGATATCCTATGTCAAAAAGCTAAATAAGAAATATAAACACTAAAAACCTTATGTCTTGTTTATTGTCGGTAGAACAGATACTTTATGTCATTTACACTGAATAAGTAATATGGGAAAATTTACTGACAAAATCTCATTTTCATGAGTCTTTAATGAGGTAGAGGCGAGGTAGAGGAGAAAACACGTGATAACATTGACTAGCCAATCACACATAAGAATGAATTCTACTAGGTATACATACCTAGTAATCTTTTTTAATGGAAAAATACGAAAAAAATGCAAAAAATAAATTAATTGTAAATTATGTGGTACTTCAGTTAGTGAAATTGCATGTTATATTTTAATACTTTTCAACTTATTTGATTAACCATGATGTCCTACAGGGGTTTTATTATATAACTTAATATAGAAAAAATACAAATGACGCGCTTCCATTGGCATAGACTGGGAAGATGTCTCCATTCTGTAACAAAAAGACTGCCTCATTATGTTCTTTTTTTTATATTGTATGTCAATATCAATGCAATGAGCTCTCTAGTTGCTGCTTAATACCCTTTGGCCATGACAAATTGTTATACAAGATCAGTCTCGTTTAAATCTGACATTTGTTAAGTCTTTCTGTTATAAACCATGGGTAGAGCTGGTCCTCTAGTAGTTGTTGACCTTGTTAAGCTATGGTGAATGGTTATACCTAACCTGCCTCAATGGAACCCTGATAAGTTAAGTCTTTCTGATATATTTAGGGGGCATTGCTGATCCTCTAGTAGTCGCTGACCTTAAGCTTTGGCGAATGGTTGAACCTAACCTGCTAATGCCCGGGTTGAACCCTACAGCCCTCACCCCACCTGAAAATATTAACAAATATAGCTAAAAAAGAGCTGAAACATTTATAATGCCTCTTAAGGGCTGATTTATCAGGAACAAGATTAGTGCGAAATTGCATTAAGCTGTTTAAATAATATATATTGAGAACTTTGGCCTTTGACCTACTTATTCCTAAAATAATAAGTTCCCCATCTACTTACAGGTGAGGAGAAACCTACAATTGAAAATTTAAGGTCCTAGATCAAACTGTTCAAGCTAAAGAGATGTATTCTGGGGGAAAAATATTTCCAAACAACATTTACAATGACCTTGACCTTTGACCCCAAAACAGTAGATTTCATATTCTGGTCAAGTACATTACCAATTACTGAAGTTTAAAGGTCGTAAGTCAAACATTTCTCAAGTTAAGCAAAAAAAGTTTTTCTGTTGGCCATGGCATTCAGTTTTGACTTACTGACTACAAAAGTAGAAGCGGTCATCTACTTGTCAAGTACAAAATTATTGTCTGTGAAGTTTCATGGTCATGGGTGAAATTTTTAACGAATGTGTGGACAAGTCATGGCTCATCGACCTTTAGATAAGTGCAAACTTCTTTGAATGGGTCATGAAATTAAGCAGATTCAAGACATGAAATATCTAGCTGTTTGCAGGACTGCCATGCATCCTGGTACCTTGATTTATGAGAAATTATTTCAACTTGCACATCCTTAGATTATCGCATTTCCATTCAATTGCATGACAAAACTGGTCACATCCTGGGGTTCACAAGTTTGCTACAGTCAAACCTGTATTAAGTGGCCACCCTTGGGAAATAATCAAAGTGGCTGCTTAAGACAGGTGGCCACTTAATCCAGGTTTGACATTTCCGCCACTTTAGCTTTATTCAGAGGTGGAGCATGTATTTTAACCACCACCTCACACCACAATCAATTACATCTGTATCAATATTATTGAAGAAGGTTGAATACAAATACATTTGTATAGATAAAATAACTTTATTTCAAACTTTTAAATAAAAAATCATTAGATAAATGTTGATACAAGGCATAAACAAAACACACCACATATCAGTCTACACATTTACACAACTACATGTACAAGTACATTTTTAGTTCACTTTTTAAAGTAGTCCGTTCATTAAATAAATGTTGATGCATAGCATAAACAAAACACACCACAGATCAGTCTACACATTTACATAACTACATGTGCATACACATTTCCTGTAATTTTCCTCTGTCTCTTTGCGTTTCGATTTCCATTGCTTTCATATTCCTCCACAATTTAACGCTAACGCTTTAGTAAGAAATTGGTTTGAGTACGTCCACAGTAAAATTCCTTGGCAACACTTCTTGCACTACTGCCATTTTCTAATAACTTTATACACTCGACACGTTCTTTTAGAGTCAAACACTTTCGATTAGTCTTTTTCAAGTTAAAATAATATCAAGAACAATTCAATGCAAATATCCATTTGTAGAAATATAAATCCGTGCACTTTGAAAAATAATATTGAAGTGAATAAAAATTGTAACTAGTTTCTCGCCGTTGAATGACAATGCAAACTGTGAATTCATAATAACCGGTGTTTTTGTCGGTATTTAATAATTAACTTCTTAATTATTTACTTATCGTATTAATTGTTTCTTTAATTGTGTCAATTCTGATCAAAACATTTGCCGACGTGTAATAAACATGATTTCTCGATGAGTAAACACGCATGACAATCGTGTGATGCAATATTCATTTTCATTGGATGACGGAGATACCCGAGGCCGTCGTTCTTTTCTGTAAACTTATATACGCAATTAAAGCTGTGTATTGGAAAAAATTATAAGCGGAAGTGTCAGTGACAAGGGATTAGTGGCCGCTAATTAGTGATTATATGGCTTCATGGGGACCAAAAATAGTGGCCGTGGCCGCATTAGACAGTTGGCCGCTTAATGCACGTACGTTAAATAAAAAAACGTAAGAAAAAGTAAAAACGTATGGGGGGAATTGGGAATGGCCGGTTAAGGCAGGTGGCCATTTAAAGCAGGTGGCCATTTAAAGCAGGTGGCCATTTAAAGCAGGTGGCCATTTAAAGCAGGTGGCCATTTAAAGCAGGTGACCGTTCAACCAGGTTTGACTGTATAGACTTATACAGGTAAATCTTTGAAAATCTTTCATGTCTGTAACTGCTAGGCCAAGGTCCTCATTATTTTGTATGTAGCATCACCAAATCTTTCCCCTGGGGTCAAAAATGGCCCCGCTCTGGGGTCACAAGTTTTCTATAGACATTCATATTATATTTGGAATACCTCTGATACTCAGAATATTGTAGATACTAGTACAACATGCTCTAACTTTTACATATGACCTTGCTATTTCAGCTGGAGACCTGAGTCTGTGTAAGTCATGTTTTCAAGTTTTATGATTCCACAAAGCATAACAATGCTGCAGCTTGAACTCACAATATAAGTGTCAGTATCATTTGACCTCTGTAAGAGCAACCTTGAATATTGAACAAAAGGCTAAAGCACAGCTATGACGACACCAATGATATATTACCATTAAGACGACACCAAAGCTATGTCACAGCTATGACAAAACCAAGGCCACAGCACAGTTAAGACAACACAAAGGCCACAGCACAGCTATGATGCCACCAATACTATGGCACAGTTATGATGACACCAAGGCAATAACAATGACAACACCAAGGCCACAGCACAGTAATAACAACACCAAGGCCACAGCAATGACAACACAAAGTCCACAGCAGAGCTATGACAACACAATGGTCACAGCAATGACGAAACCAAGGCCACAGCACAGTAATAACAACACCAAGACCACACCAAAGTAATAACAACACCAAGGCCATAGCAATGACAACGCCAAGGCCACAGCAGAGCTATGACAAAACCAAGGCCACAGCAAAGTAATTACAATACTATGGCCATAGGACAGCTATGACGAAACCAAGGCCACAGCAAAGTAATTACAATATCATGGCCATAGGACAGCTATGACGAAACCAAGGCCACAGCAAAGTAATAACAACACCAAGGCCACAGTAATGATGACACCAAGGCCACAGCAGAGCTATGACAACACTAAGACTATATTACAGTTATGACGGCACCATGGCCACAGCACAGCTTTGGTCACACTAAGGCTTTAGCACAGCTATGACAACACTAAGGCTATAGTGCAGTTATGATGACACCAAGGCCACAGCACAGCTATGACAAAGCCAAGGCTATAAAAACAGCTATGACAACACTAAGGCTATGCTACGGTTATGACCACCCCAAGGCAACAGCACAGCATGATGACACCAAGGCCACAGCTGCTTCACCAAGGCTATATAAACAGCTATGACAACACTTAGGCTATAGTATGGTTATGACTAAACCAAGGCAACAGCACAGCTATGACGACACTAATGCCACAGCACAGCTGTGGTGTCACTAAGGCTATAGCACAGCTTCTACAACATTAAGGCTATAGGACAATTATAATACAAGAGGCCCAAAAGGGCCTATGCTCTACTGGCATGGCTCTTGTGGTCATTTTCAATCCAGAGCATGTGTGTTCGAGTAATAGGCAACAAATATATAGTTCACTTTTAGTGTTTGGGTTAGCTGAATACGCTGCACGTTCAACATCTGAGGACAGAAAGTGTTGTAAGCAGATTAGTTGCATGAACTATTTTAATATGTGCCAAGTAAAGGTAATCAGAGGGTAAAAAATATTTGCTTTCAAAACTGTACTCATCGTCAAAATTTCATTTCTGTAGCTTTAAAAATAAAAAGTTGGTCAAAGGTTCAAGTCAAGGACATCCGAGGACAACATTAATGCTTGTTTGCAAAACTGTTCACATGGTCAAAATTTCATTTGCCGCACTTGCGGGACAATCTCCATGGGGGGGGGGGGGGGGGGAGTAATGACCCCAGGGGCATAATTTGAACAAACCTTCACAAGCAATTGTGACTTTACATGTAAACTTGGCTAAAAATAGACTTTGCTCACGTAGACTTGGCTAAAAATAGACTTAGCTTAAAATAGCATTTTTTATACTTTCAAGACCCATAATCCAGGCATGCATGGGCAGATCTGGCTGGTTTTCAAAAGGAACCGAGTTCTAATGGATATCTAAATACTGTACAAGTTTCATCGAGATACAATCAAAACTGAAGACTGTATCATGTTCACAAGCTAGTGTTTACACAATAGCATTTTTTTATACTATCAAGGGCCATAATCTAGGCATGCATGGGCGGATCTGGCTGGTTTTCGAAAGGAACCGAGCTCTTATGGATATCTAAATACTGTACAAGTTTCATCGAGATACAATCAAAAATGAAGACTGTATCGTGTTCACAACCAATTGTTTACACAATAGCATTTTTTTATACTATCAAGGGCCATAATCTAGGCATGCATGGGCAGATCTGGCTGGTTTTCAAAAGGAACCGAGCTCTAATGGATATCTAAATACTGTACAAGTTTCATCAAGATACAATCAAAACTGAAGACTGTATCGTGTTCACAAGCAATTGTTTACAGACACACAAACGCACGGACGCACAGATGCACATACTACATACACATTACCATCGCATAAGCTCTTCTGGCCTTTGGCCAGTAGAGCTAAAAACCAAGGCCACAGTACAACTATGACAACACTAAGGCTATAGCACAGCATTAAGGACACCAAGGCTATAACTTGGCAATGACGACACCAAGCCACAGCACGGTTCTTGAGTTTAGTTCGTGCAGACCAAATTTTCACAAGATTGTTGACCGTGACCATGACCTACTGATCCCAAAATCAATAGGATTTTGTGTTATGTGTGGACAATGTTTTCATAAAACTGTTATCCCTGACCTTGAAATTTGACCTTGGATCATGAAATCAATAGATGTTGTCTATTATCAATAGCAACCTATCACTGAAGTTTCATGGTCCTAAGTCATTCTTGAGAAATTGAGCAGACAAAGGCTGCTGACATTAACCTACTTAGATGCCATCTACTGCTCAAGTGCAACCTACCCCTGAAGTTTCATGGTAATTGGTCAATTTCTCAAATCTTTCTTAAGTGAATATGCAGACAAAGTTTTCATATGGCAGTTAGATGTGACCTTGATCTACTGACCCCAAAACAAAAAGGGTCATCTACTGGTCAAATGCAACCTTCCATTGAAAATTGATGGTCCTAGGTAAAGTGTAATCTTGAGTTATGGTGCGGAAAAATGAATGTTGACCTTGCCCTTTGACCTACTGAACACAAAAGAGGTCATCTACTGGTCAAGAGCAACCTGCAATTGAAGTTTCATTGTCCTAGGTCAAATAGTACACTAGTAATTGTGCAGACAAAGTTTTAATCAAACTTGATTGTGACCTTGACCTTTGACCTACTCACCTAATCGATAGGGGTCATGTACTGGTCAAGGGCAACCTACCACTCAAGTTTCAAGGTCTAAGGTTGTATTTTGTACGTAAGTCTTGGTCTGCCCTCTATTAAACAGGGGCATCAAATTTAATTGTCAAAACAGAAATCTTTATAGACCAATTACACTTCTTTTCTGTCCATCTGGGTTTAAATACATGTAAATAATTGACATGCAACATTTCAAAGTTTATTTCACCATTCATTATGGGATAATATTAATAATATTGTAAATTTATGAGCATTGTATTACATATCATAAGAATTTATAAATCTACAATAAAATGTACTGTATAATTAAAACAACAATCAAAAGACAATAAAACTATATATTAACAATCATATTATATTATTTGTACATGTTTAAACACAAGAAATGCTGTAGACCGTAGGTCAGATAAAATAAATTAATTGTCTAGCGAAAAATAAATAAAATCAATCAATACTTTCAAAATCGTTTTCATAACAAAAACACAATATCACATACATACACGCCACATTTCTGAGAGGCTTCCCAGGAGATTTTGGTCTGAATTCCAGGGGATTTTGGTATTACACTAGGAGATTTTTACACAGCAAAATCAAGCGCAATATCTACATTTATGTAAGAAAAAAACAGAAACACACTTATGTTACAATAAATTTTTGAAATCATAATATTATGGATGCTTTTCACTGTCAACCTTTAGACAGTTTTTTGCAAAATTATAATAATTTTTTTTTTTTTTTTTTTTTTCATTCCATGGGATATAAATCCCCCAGTGGGGGACCAGGTGAAGGGTCGAAATTCTGGGGGATTTTTCCCTCCACAGGGGGATATGGCATGTTTGTAATCAATGTTTGATACCCAAATATTAATTTTGATCTTGTTTAAACCCACCATCACTACGTATAAAGGAGACTGTATGCATTCTGATATTCAAGATGATTTCAATGGCTGTTACATGTATGTTTAACATGACATTGGAAAAAGGTTTTATTGTTTATCTTTTAATAACGGTAAGATTTTATTCATACAGCAGTTAATTATGTGTGTTGTGTATGTTACTTTGCATTGTCAATGTTAAAAAAAGTAAGAAATAAGCCACTTTTCACCAACAAGAGGGCACTTTTTTCGAGACCTAATCCTTATTATTTACTATTATAACTTTTAATGCATTAAACTGTAGGTTAGTAATGTGCTATTTCACTCAGTCAATTTTTTGGGTCATTTATTAGTTTGGCTAAATGAAAATACATGTATCCTTTATTACACCTTTTTCTGCATGATTTCTAGTATAAAAACAATCAGGGTGCATTCTCAATTGGTTATATATCAGCTAAATTTGCTCAATTGATTATAATAATGACCTATGTCAGTGATTTCTAAATATAGATCTGAGACTTGTTTATTTGCAGTGATTCTGGACAATATACAGATCTATATCACGCCTCTAACATAAATGATGCAATGCCATTGGTCCACTGGACTGGTCACGCGCTGACCCCATATTTTTTTCCATATTTGGTCAACAAATTTATATCTTAATAAAAATGGCGTCTATTTACCGATTCTGATGAATAAATGAAACATTTAAACAGGTTGTCAATGTGATATATACATTACCAGGTTAGTAGGTGACCCGATATGGGATATACGGTGCCAGGAAACCATATTCAAATTCGACCTTTGTTCTCACCCGATATGGTTTCCGTTGCCTTGTATATCCCATATCGGGACACCTACAGTAACCCCGTAACTTATAATATCATGCCTCCAACATAAATGAAGCAACGTCATTGGTCCAGGACTGGTCACGTGCTGACCCCATATTTTTTTCCATATTGGGTCACCAAATTTATATCGTACCAAAATGGCGTCTATTTTCTGTTTCCGATGAATATTTCGATGAATAAATAAAATATTTAAACATGTTAACAGGCGGTCAACATGATATATACGTTACGGGGTTAGTAGGTGACCCGATATGAGATATACAGGGCGCAGGAAACCATATTCAAGTTTGAGCTTTTAGTAACAGGTATTAATATCCTTTAATTGTTGTAAATAACATAGTTGCACTTTTAATCATCATATATCATTGCCAATATTGTTCATAATTTTACTTTAAACACCCCAGTACAGTAATAAAGTAAACTAGACTTGACTAGACTAAACTAAAGTTGTTTATGTAATTTAAAACTGAGGTATGCAACTACATGTATGCACATCTGATAATAATATGTTGAACCTAGTCATATGACCTTTGACCTTTAAGTGTGACTTCATCTGAATATGGTGAAAGTTTGTGGCAAGTTTCAAAATCCTTCAAGCAGTTCAAGAGAAATGGAATGGACAGAAACTATAGTCATGTAACCTTTTTCTTTGACCTTAAAACAAACTTTACCATGAATGTGGGAGACATATTTCAATTGTGAAAGGTTAGATCCACTGTGGTTTTGGAGAGAATAATGTTCTAGCATGAAAATTAGCCACATATATATTTTTTTATAGTATTTCATACAGCAAAAAGAAATGGCTCAGTTTGACAATTTTTTGTTGATGATTTGTTGATGATGATGATGATGATGATGATGATGATGATGATGATGATGATGATGATGATGATGATAAAAAAATGGCAACTTTCTCTCTGCTAGAAGGGTTGTGAATTTGACATTGTTTCAATTTGATTTACTGATTTAAGATAATCTCACACAGATGAAATTTTCTGTATTATATCTTCAATTGTTTCAATATCCATTTCCTCAATTGTATCGACCTTAATCACGAAATAAGGCTATTTGAACTGCAGTTGATGTTTCCAACAGGGACATGTCTTCAAATATTACCCTCAAATCATCGTTGATTTCAATTTCACTGATTTGTTCAATTGTCCTATGTACATCCTTAACAGAAGTTGTTGGTTTGAGGATCTTTTCCAATGGGGAAAGGTGTTCAAGTCCTAAGAATTCTTTTTATAGTTATTGTCCCATTATTTGGAAAAATGGCTGAAGATTCTAGCACATTCGATGTGACGCGAAAATCCTTTGATTATGTTGACACCAGTTTATTATTCGAATGTTTGCATATTTCAATTTTCAGATTCCTGTTTTTGTGTTTTTATGTATAGTGACGTATTATGATTTGGCCGAACTCCATGAATGGAAAATCGAAGTAAAAGAGTTACAAATTCTTCCATTTTTACCTGAAAAACCCAAAATCATAAAAATTAATAATGTGTACTTGCTGGAAAGGATACACTATTAATAAAATGTATGACATAGCCATTATGCAACACTAGCCAGTTTTTATATGCCAAACTAAATAGATAGCGAATTATCGATAGAAATTTACATAAAATATTTGTATATTTCTTATTGACAGCCTATTTAGAAATACAAGTATCAAATCATAAAGGGCATAATTCGGATAAAAATTGAATATACATAGACCTCGATTTTATTTTAGTGTCCTCTAGAAAGTTTGAACGTTTTCATATAAAACACATGGTTTATGACTAGAACGAACATACACAAGATAAAATGATTCTTCATAATATCATTTATGTAATGTTTACATAATGCATACTAGGCTCCCCAGCGTATCATAACCTATATATAGGCTATGATACGCTGGGGTGCCGAGGATGACATAATGTTGTCCAGACTCAACCATTAATTTCTGTTAAAATAAAAAGTCCCTTGTAAATATCATGTTTCAGCCATTGAAATCACCTCGCAATATATCCAAATGCATACAGTCTCCTTAATACACTATGACCATGTCAATTGGTCTTGGACAATGTGTAGATCCGTACTAAGAGTATTTGTTTGAAAGGAAAATTTAAAATATGTGTGACCTTACAAATGCTCATAACCAAGTCTCTTTCTCAGAGAAAAAACAGTCTGTAATTAAAAAGACCTTGACCTTTTATCAATAAACTAACATATAACTAAGAAAAACAGTAATAAGAATGCCCTTGACCCTTATTCAACAAACATCATTTTTGAGTGTACATGACTATCACCTTGAACCAAAATACCATTTCTTTGATCAGGAAGGCATATATAAAGAGCGACCTTGGCCTTGACCTGAACAGAAAGGCATATATAAAGAGTGACCTTGACCTGAACAGGAAAACTTATTTTAAGAGTGACCTTGACCATGACCTGAGCAGGAAGGCGTATACAAAGAGTGACCTTGACTTGAACAGACAGGCGTATACAAAGAGTGACCTTAACCTGAACAGGAAGACGTATATAAAGAGTGACCTTGACTCTGACTCAATAACTGTTTACCTTGAGAATTGTTCTTTGAAAAACAATTTTTAGATTTAGAATGGGCACTATTTACCCATTCTTTCTTTTGCTCATTTTCCATATTTCACTAACCAATTTAAAAACTTCTTGACTTTTCCCTGACTGTGGGGATCCCTGAGAAAGTATTACATATTTCTGAATCGGTATCACACAGTAGAGACTTGTAAGCAGGGGAATATCTACTCTCAAAATATAATGCAGAAGGAAAAGGTTTTCTTGTGGTCAAGTTAAAATGCTTTTTTAACAAAACTACTTTTATTTTATAACACTTTATAGGAATAAATAAATAATATGTTAGTCAGTGGATCGGTAGAATTATATTACTTCTCATTGATTGCGTAATGATACATTGCACTCAACCTGCGGTCTCGAGCGATATGGACTATACGCAAGCAACTCAAAGTGATAAACACCAAGGATCAACAATCTGACAAATATGATATTGCCTAAAAATTTGAGCAAAGCTAACATATTATCAAGAATCATTTTCTGATGAGAATATTCCGTACACTCTGTGAATAACAAGTGCAGGTGGTTTGTCCCGGACGTCCACATCCTCCTCATCATCCAAGTCTGTACTACAGCTACTTGGTCGAGAGAGTGGTGACAGTAACATGCCTTCCCCAGATATGGCAGGAGACGAGGGATCTACATCTGAACTTGCAATACTGATTGATCGATCATGGTCACTAGTGTCTAAACTATGAACATTTGGTACGGTATCAGTAAGTGATGGTAAACATGTCGCAGGAGAATATGATGATGCAAACATAGCATCAGATTTAACACCATGAGTAGCTGTTTTCATACCTTTTGAAATATCATGGGCCATGTTAGCATATAGCACTTTTTCCTGCCACGGTTCTTGATGATTCTGACTTGACACCACATGTTGTAAACACTCTTGTCCCGAAAAACTTGTATGTTCACCATTTATTTCCAGTCCTGGCAAGGTAGAGACATTATCATTGAGGTTCTTGGTGGTAGCAAAGGTTCTCTCACAGTTTGATGGTTGCAATACTTGATCCCCCTCATCCTTATTATCACACACTTCCGGAATGATGGATGAAAAACCTTGAGTTTTGTCTGTATCCATAGCAACAGTACAAACTCTGTGTGAATCAGAAGCAACAGTGTGAACCTCGTCTGTATCTCTAGAAACAGTGTGAATGCAATCTATGTCCATAGCAACAGTGTGGGCACCATCTGTATCCATCGCAACAGTGTTAAGCTCATCTGTGTCCGTAGCAACAGTATTTACCCAATTTGTTTTTGTAGCAACAGAGTGAACCCCATTTGTATCCACAGCAACAGTGTAAAGCTCATTTGTATTTGTAGCAACAGCATGAACCTCATCTGTATTCATAGCAACAGGTTGAACAGCACAATCGGTTGACATTGGTGTCAAAGAGAAAAGATCCTGCTCCTCCCAACTCGAGGAAACGTTGACAAGATGGCTGCCACAGTCAGAGAATAAAATGGATGAAGTGTTTGACCCTTCATTGGGAAAATGCGTATCCTGGGCTTGTGGAGAACTGAGCCCACCACTTGGTAAGTGCACCTCTGGGCTCATGGGAATATTTTGGATGTCCAGTTGTTTATGTATAGCAACTTTTTGTTCAGAGATGTTAACATCAACGTCTAAAAATAAACATAATAATAATAGTTCAACACAGATTTTTTAGAACATTTTTATTTATATTTAAGTCTTTCATAGAATAAAATATTGTACTGTTTATATATAATTGTCTTATTTAGACTTGAAAATATAACTATTTTAGTAAATTAACACAAAGTTAAATTGTTACTGTAAATATAGTCATCAGATAACAAGAGCTGTCACAGTATGTGACGAATGCCCCCGAATGTGACATTGACCTACGGACAAGGTCAGTATATGAAAAGTTTATCTTGCCTTTACGTGTCAAATACATATGGCAAGTTATTTTAAATGGCCTCTGAACATAAAAAAATACAACCCATACTTGACAACCTACACTGTTATGTCCTTATATTCAGAATTCCCTTGTGAATAAACACTTAGTGTATCTTTCACCTTAGAGGTAGGGACACGGGTCTTGCACACGACACGTTGTCTTCGTATGTGGAACACATGTAGCAAGTGATTTTAAAATCTGTACATACAAGGGAAAGTTACAGCCCTGACACGACAACCTATACTCTATGTCCTTATATGCAGCACTCCATTGTGAATAAACACTAAGTGTGACCTTGACCTTTAAGGTAGGGACACGGGTCTTGCACGCGACAAGTCGTCTTGGTATGTGGAACACATGTGTCAAGTTTTTTTAAAATCTGTCCATACAAGGGAAAGTAACAGCCCTGACACGACAACCTATACTCTATGCCCTTATATGCAGCACTCCATTGTGAATAAACACTAAGTGTGACCTTGACCTTTGAGGTAGGGACACGGGTTTTTGCAGGCGACACGTCGTCTTGGTATGTGGAACACATGTGGCAAGTTATTTTAAAATCTGTCCATACAAGGGAAAGTAACAGCCCTGACACGACAACCTATACTCTATGCCCTTATATGCAGCACTCCATTGTGAATAAACACTAAGTGTGACCTTGACCTTTGAGGTAGGGACACGGGTCTTGCACGCGACACGTCGTCTTGGTATGTGGAACACATGTGGCAAGTTATTTTAAAATCTGTCCATATAAGGGAAAGTTACAGGCCGGACACGACAACCTGTACTCTATGTCCTTATATGCAGCACTCCATTGTGAATAAACACTATGTGTGACCTTGACCTTTGAGGCAAGGACACGGGTCTTGCACACGACACGTCGTCTTGGTATGTGGAACACATGTGGCAAGTTATTTTAAAATCTGTCCATACAAGAGAAAGTTACAGCCCGGACACGACAACCTATACTCTATGTCCTTATATGCAGCACTCCATTGTGAATAAACACTAAGTGTGACCTTGACCTTTGAGGTAGGGACACGGGTTTTTGCAGGCGACAAGTCGTCTTGGTATGTGGAACACATGTGGCAAGTTATTTTAAAATCTGTCCATACAAGGGAAAGTTACAGCCTGGACACGACAACCTATACTCTATGTCGTTATATGCAGCACTCCATTGTAAATAAACTCTAAGTGTGACCTTGACCTTTGAGGTAGGGACACGGGTTTTTGCACGCGACACATCGTCTTGGTATGTGGAACACATGTGGCAAGTTATTTTAAAATCTGTCCATACAAGGGAAAGTTACAGCCCAGACACGACAACCTATACTCTATGTCCTTATATGCAGCACTCCATTGTGAATAAACACTAAGTGTGACCTTGACCTTTGAGGTAGGGACACGGGTTTTTGCAGGCGACACGTCGTCTTGGTATGTGGAACACATGTGGCAAGTTATTTTAAAATCTGTCCATACAAGGGAAAGTTACAGCCTGGACACGACAACCTATACTCTATGTCGTTATATGCAGCACTCCATTGTAAATAAACTCTAAGTGTGACCTTGACCTTTGAGGTAGGGACACGGGTTTTTGCACGCGACACATCGTCTTGGTATGTGGAACACATGTGGCAAGTTATTTTAAAATCTGTCCATACAAGGGAAAGTTACAGCCCGGACACGACAACCTATACTCTATGTCCTTATATGCAGCACTCCATTGTAAATAAACACTAAGTGTGACCTTGACCTTTGAGGTAGGGACACGGGTCTTGCACGCGACACGTCGTCTTGGTATGTGGAACACATGTGGCAAGTTATTTTAAAATCTGTCCATACAAGAGAAAGTTACAGCCCGGACACGACAACCTATACCCTATGTCCTTATATGCAGCACTCCATTGTAAATAAACAATAAGTGTGACCTTGACCTTTGAGGTAGGGACACGGGTCTTGCACGCGACACGTCGTCTTAGTATGTGGAACACATGTGGCAAGTTATTTTAAAATCTGTCCATACAAGGGAAAGTTACAGCCCGGACACGACAACCTATACTCTATGTCCTTATATGCAGCACTCCATTGTAAATAAACACTAAGTGTGACCTTGACCTTTGAGGTAGGGACACGGGTCTTGCACGCGACACATCGTCTTGGTATGTGGAACACATGTGGCAAGTTATTTTTAAATCTGTCCATACAAGAGAAAGTTACAGCCCGGACACGACAACCTACACTCTATGTCCTTATTTGTAGCACTCCATTGTGAACTAGAACTGTAAGCCATAGGCTAACGAATACCCCCCACCCCTCCATGTCTAGGTTGTTTGCCCTGGGGATAGGCCGGACAAAGCTAATTTTGCCTACAAGGGGAGATAACTCCAGTCAGGGTCATGTGACCTGTACCAAATTCACAGAGGCGAAAGTTTACAACATGGCCATTAATTTCTGAAAGTTTGATAAAGATTTGTTGAATAATAACAAAGATGAATCCCGGACAGGGCTTATTTTGCCTACTTTAACACATCAAGGGGAGATAACTCCAGTCAGGGTCATGTGACCTGTACCAAATTCACAGAGGCGAAAGTTTACAACATGGCCATTAATTTCTGAAAGTTTGATAAAGATTTGTTGAATAATAACAAAGATGAATCCCGGACAGGGCTTATTTTGCCTACTTTAACACATCAAGGGGAGATAACTCTGGTCAGGGTCATGTGACCCGTACCAATTTCACAGAGGCGCAAGTTTACATCATGGCCATTAATATCTGAAAGTTTGAAAAAGCTTTGTTCAATAACGACAAAGATGAATCCCGGACAAAAAAAAAACGGACGGACAGACGGACAGACGGACAACCCGATTCCAGTATACCCCCCCCCCAAACTTTGTTTTGGGGGGTATAATAAACACTAAGTGTGACCTTGACCTTTGAGGTAGGGACACGGGTCTTGCACCCGACACGTCGTCTTGGTATGTGGAACACATGTGGCAAGTTATTTTAAAATCTGTCCATACAAGGGAAAGTTACAGCCCGGACACGACAACCTATACTCTATGTCCTTATATGCAGCACTCCATTGTGAATAAACACTAAGTGTGACCTTGACCTTTGAGGTAGGGACACGAGTCTTGCACGCCACACGTCGTCTTGGTATGTGGAACACATGTGGCAAGTTATTTTAAAATCTGTCCATACAAGGGAAAGTTACAGAGCCGGACGGACGGACGGTGCGATTTTAATATGCCCACCTTCGGGGGCATAAAAATTATCAAATAAATTGTATAACAAATTTACATCAAAGCTGGGTGACAAAAGCAAATGGGACATTTTGAAAGTTTGCATTTTAAAATAATCACCAAACATTTTATCTATTCTTTCTTAGCATTTGCGTGTTAGATACGTTAGAATTACTGAATTTACTTTCAAATATGTCCAATCATAATTTAAGGAAAGAGTTTAAAAGGTGCACTCTCACAGATTGACAGTTTTGCAAGTTTTTATAGTTTCAGTATCAGCTGATTTTTAACACGGCATACAACAAAATAAGCGCACCGTCCTTCAGCACTTTCAGTGCTTTGATTATAGTTTCAGTATCAGCTGATTTTGGTATCAATGACTTTAATTCAGTCATATAAGATACTATAACTCCCAATAGAACAAATCACAATTGTTTGAAAAGCTGCCGAAAATTTCATTTTTCTTAGTGTTAGTTATGCCATAAAACATCTGATTTCCAACGTAAATATGAAAAACTGCAATCTGATCTTTTGTCTGTCTGAGCAGTCTTATATCACTGGTTTCCAGACATGAAAGCAATAATTGGCTCATTCTAAGACAAATTTTAATATTTGTTTTGGTCAAGCTTGTAAGCAACATAAGCTACTTACCTCTACAGCAGCTACACCTTTCTTCTTCACACAGCAAAACAAGGACTTGTTAAAGTGTTACACAGATTGCGAAATAATGGGCCAATAGTTGGGAGCTTTGTTTTAGTTAACAACATTTTTAACATCATTGTTTACCTACAAATCTTTACTGTTCTGCAACTTTCAAGGATACCCTTGTTATCTGCAGTATTTCTAACAAGAATTGAGAAAGGTGCTTAAGATGTACTTTTCATATTTAAATATACCAGTACATAAGTTTTTTCCACCTTAAAGAATTCACAAAGATGTCATTAATCATGTTGTTACCTTTCATAAAATTCTGAACAATCAGCCCATGTGCCAAATTGCAATTGACATGACATTCAAACACATTATGCCTACGGTAATTAAAAAAAATATGGTGAATGAAAGTCCACATCAATTTGTGTGTCAAAGGTAATCATGTGACTAATAAATCTATTCATTGTATAAAAGCTGCACTCTCACAGACTACCATTTTGACAACTTTTTTTTTATTTTTTGTCTTGGAAAGAGCAAATTTTTGCGTAAATATCTGCAAACCAATGATATAAGATTGCTGACAAAAGATCAGATCGCAGATTTCCATATTTGCGTTCGAAAATTAATGTTTAATGACTTAAACCATTACTAACGGTTTAAGAAATCATGCATTAAACATCAATTTATGAACTTATATATAAAAATCTGTGATCTTTATTTTGTCAGCAGACTTATATAACTGGTTTCCATGGATTTTTGCAAATATTGGCTCGTTCCAAGACAAAAAAATAAAAAAGTTGTCAAAATGTACAATCTGTGAGAGTGCAGCTTTAACAGTTACGAAAAATTATAATTTAGTAGCTCAGTGTCATGTTAATTGCACACTCAGTGAAAAATAAAGCTCAGAGAAGAAAATTAAAGCGCCACAAGACAAAAAACACACTCGTCTGTTTTCTTCCATCAATCAAGGGGCATAACTCAAGAATTATTAAAGCCAGAGTAATAAGCCTTTTACTGAGGAAGACAGATACATGCAAGTCCAAAGCATTTTAATCGGGAAATTTATATTTTTGCCAGTGCTATTTGCCAGTCTTCCAATAAAGTTAAAAGAATTTTAAAATAAGAATACTTTTAAAAATAATAATACTTTTAAAAAAGAAGAAAATTCACATCTCACTGTTGGTATGAAGTGTGCAGAATTGGAAGATTTCATATTTTATTAATTGTGATTAATTTAGATTTTAAGCTTGCATATTAGTTTTCAGATTTTTTGTCATATTATGTTGATGTGTCATATGTTTTTTACAGTCTGTGGCATTATTACTGTAAATAGAATTTCAATCTCAAACATTTAATCATGCTTTAACTAGTCAGAGTAAGTTAATTATTTGTATAAAAAACCCAAACTTAAACAGCTAACATCTTAAAAGTTTGCAATCAAACAGCTAACATCCTAGAAGTTTGCAAAAAAAAATTGTCATAAGGACCTCCTTGGAAATAAGTTGAATAACTTTAATGGGTTATCCTGTGTTATATATGTCTCACTGAATCAAGTCTTGAGTAACATATGTATGTATCCAAAGCATTTTTATGAGTTCATAATATAGTATATACGGTACATCATCCCTAACTTCTATGTTACAGTCTGTGCAATAACTTTATGTAATATTTGGTTTATCACTATGACATATATATATATGCATGCATAAATCTATCTATCTATCAATCTATCTATACAAACAACACATCACATAGTAAAACTGTGATTGCTCGAGGACACCGGGGCCCGAAATAAAACCTAGAGTGATCCATGTATTGAACAACCCATGTTACCATTTTAGTCTGTTATCATAACAGTGTTATGAAATGTCTTACAATGTATTTTCAAAGTTTGAGGTCGTCATATAGATTGTTTACTTTGGCACTGATCACTCATATGTTCAAAGGCTGTTGTCAACTAAATAAGAAAATGTAAAATAAAAAAAATAAACAGTGAATAAATAGCATAGATGATTTTTACAAAAAAAAAACAACACATTTTCTAACCAAGTAAAAATATGAATATCACAGTACATATTATGAAAAAAGTCAGAATTAAGTTTAACATTTTGTCTGTCTCACAGACCTGTTGTATCATATGTCCAGTAAAGAAAGTCAGAGGGCTTATTAGTGTCTTGTGACCAGAGGACGAGAACATGAAATAACAAATTACTGAACTTGATGGCGCAGTTAAATTATACCATCTATATGATACGGTTAAGCTGATCCCCTCAGTAATGGGACCTTCATTTGATTGCTCAGGTGTTTGTCCATTTGTAACTTGTTTTCTTTCATTTGGGTGTGACAATTTTATAGTAATGGACCCGATCTAGCTATCCCCCTAGTGATAGGACCTTCACTAGATTGCCAAGGTGTTTGACCATTTGTAAGTTTTTCTTTCATTTGGGTGTGACAAATTTATAGTAAATAAATGCACCTGATCTGGTTATCTCCCTACCAATAGGACCTTCACTAGATTGCCCAGGTGTTTGACCATTTGTAAGTTTTTCTTAAAATTGACTGGTGCATAATTGTGTATTTGGGACCAGCAATGGTCTTAAAGTCCTTTATTTCTATAGGTTTTGATCCATCATCAGAATATTTCATGTGAAAATAGAAGGAATTATGGTAAAGACAAAGCATCAACCTAGATCATTCCCCAGTTCTCGAAAAACTGCCCGTTTGAACAATCGCAGTTTTACATTACATTTGTTAGAAAAGAACATTACTAAAATTTTAGTTTCCTGAAATTTGACAGGATTTATTTTCAAACAAGCTCTTTGTTCCTTATTATTAGATAGTAAGACATTGATATCTTTTTGCAGGTTTTTTTAATACTCTTCAACCCATACAAACTGTCATTTACAGAGCTCAAAATTGAAATGTTTCATATCCCTTCTTCATGTGCAGAAAAGTGTTATGCTTGCCAAAAGTTTCTTTCAAGCAAGCCCATGGAACAATCAGAGGTATTGTCCATAAAGACAAAATGTTAAGGTCAACTTGAGACAAGTAAACCACACATCAAGCAGAGGCAGGGCAAACTTATAGCCAAGCAGAGATAATATAAAAAGGCTCAAAGCTTCGAAGAATTTCTCCACATAAAACCTTTTCCTTTCGAACCATGATATACCAAACTCACCGCATGCATCATGCAAGGCCCGCAGATGTTCCTCTAGACTCCTGGGCTCCACCAATAGCTGCTCCCCATCAAGTTCAGAGGTCAAGGGAGGTGTAACATGGTCTGGTCGCCCTAGCAACTGTTGCACTTCCTTCAGGGTGACTGGGTAACTTGGGAGGTATGGTAACTAAAAAAAAGGAGTCATAGCTTGTTCTTTCTAACCTAAAGCATTTATTTCATACAAGAGCAGTGGGTTTTTTCGGCCCTTTTGGGGGCTGAATTTCGGCCCCATTCCCACCTGAAAAGTATATATATTTTTCCCTGCCCAAGAAAAAAACACACACCGTTAAATGAAATATTTGTTTATTTAGCATTGAAATTTAGCAATAAAGTGCCATTCATGAATATGTCCATATGTTTGTAGAATAAAAGGTTTGGAAACAAGTTGAACATTACATAAATCATGCTAGTATTATTCCCCTTTTTGCCAAAAAGACGCCTAGCAAAGGGCCACGCCACATGATTCCCTAAAAATTGGAAAAAAACTCTGAGAGGTTCACATGAACTCTACTAAAATGAAAACATTCTGCTTTATATTTTTAATCTAACAACAGATTTTTCAAAGCCCTTTTAATACAACCATTATTACATCAACACATTCAAATTTGCATCAATCCATTTTCATTTGTCAGAAAAATCTAAAGCTCATCACTACCTTCAATTCAGTATTAGCTATGGACATGCTACGCTAAACTGCTAATGTCAATAACATATACATCAGTTTTGTAAGCTTATAATCCTAATAAATGATTACCTTCTGCCTATTTGGACAGAACCTCGTGTCTGGGTTAAAGGTAACTGTCAGGAGGAGTTTGTCTCTTGACAGGGGCTTGTTACTACGAAGATGATCCGAGAATTTCCTGTACAGCGTGGAAAGGTACTTGTTTACAATCAGAGTTATCTCCTCACGAGAGTTGCTTTGATGGAGAACTATACACCTGGAAAGGAAGAAAACAAGGATTTTTACTTAGAATACAACCTACATTGTCAGCCAATGAAATTGCAGATCATTAAGAACTAGTTTTAATCATTAAGAATTTCAACTTCCACAGGTGTTTAAAGGTCCACCTACTGCCACTCGTCCGATACACACCCTGTGTCAGATTTTGGGTTGACAATGTGTCAGCCAATGAGGTAGTATTCTAATAGATATACTTATTCACTACATTCACTCCGCCCTTCCTTTATCATTAAAATGTACTTCATGTCATCTAACTTTTACATAAATGATAAGATATACTCTTACATCAGTCATTTAACATTAAATATACATGTATGTATGGTAATCCTGGTTCAGTAACGAGCATCCAGTTTCCAATGTCAGTGACTATGTTCATTCAAAAGTATACTGTTTCTTTAATAATTTTGAGATGTTGAAAACTGATCTCATTATCTATATCAAGCAAGAGTTCTTCTTTCCTGTTCCTTTTAGTCAATAGTTTGTTTGTTGTTTTTTTCAAGGGGAATAACTTGATTGTATAAAAAGCCAAATTTATGGCCCTTTCTTAACATGTATATTTTGTCATTAGGAACATTTGCACAAAGTTTCATGTGAAATTCTTGAATGGTTATAAAGTTCAGGCCAAGTTAAACATATTACATAGGGATGGCAACAAGTACCCGAGTACTCGATCGAACGTCTGAGTACTCAAGTACCAAAAAACTACTCGAGTACTCGGATTTTTATTTTTTAAATCTATAAAAATCACCAAATACACGATTTACAGACAAAATATCAGATCTGGTTAGTTGCCAAGAGGACAATTTACGGTCCCTCTAATCCCCGCTGTGTACACAATTGACCTCAATCAATTAGTTGACAGTTGTTGTGATAGTTGCAAACTGTAAACAAAGGACCCCTATTTCAAATTACACTGATGTCAATTAGCGAAGTTTTGATAGCAGTACTTTCACCTACACAATTCTATAGTATACCAATTAGAGACCTTTTCCCCAAACAATGGACGCTAACGAACTAAAGAGTATCGACCGTTACGAGAATTGATTTCTTAATGGGTGTATTTTAACTATTTTTGCAATGATTATCACAATTGATTGGTTGATATTTTAAATCAAGAATTATGAATATTAATGAGGTAAACAACAATTACACAGTACGAAAAACTGTCATTTAAAAGAAAATAATTGTAGAGTAAACAACTAAACAACTGAACTTCGTATTGAATTTCGTTCACTATTTTTATGTATGCTATCAATTTTCGTTCATTGTAATTCTGATTGTTGTTCATTTCTGCAGTGCATACTTGTATAAAATAAAATGAATAAGACAAATTAAAAGCCTGAAACAATATTTGTTTTCTTTTTATATCATTTTTTTGTTAAAATACGTAATGAAAGTTTACTTTAAAGGTGAAAATGACCAATAATACGACCAACGCACAATATACGTCATTAACGATACATGTATACACAATCTTGTCTTTGCGAACACTTTTTCAATTTTTCCGAGTAATCGAGTACCCGAGAACTCGATCGAACAAACGTCCAAGTACTCGAGTATTAATTTTACTACTCGTTGCCATCCCTAATATTACATAACTTTTTCAACCTTTTAAGGGCCATAACTTGCCAAGTATAAAAAACATAGTAATGGGTTTTAATAGGTACACATGTGCATTTTGCCACTGGTAACATACGTACCAAGTTCCAGGCAAATATCTTGGTTGGTCATAGTAAAGGTCAAAATTTAAATTTTCCTGTCTTTTTCAATTTTGCATGTCTTTTTCAAACTATCGAGGAGAACAACTTGACAATTATGTAAAATAGAGTAACAGGCCTTCCTACACAGGCGAATTTTGTATGTAGTAACATTGTCACAAAGTTTCATGTGCTTAAAAACACACACACAAAAACGTACACCCCTACACCCCTAATCTAAATTTTCATATTCAGGGTTTTTGGTATGCCAAAACCTTCGACCTGTCAAAATTTCATTACTCAACTGTGTATTTGCATACAGTCAGCTACATGTATGCGCCTGAATATTATGACAAAGGTCAGCAAACCAATTCATTAACCTCACCTTGGGGACTTGAGACTCTGCTCCTTAAACAGAATGGTATCCTGCAGCTGGTGGTAGACTTCCCGTGCCATGTCTGGCTTTCCCATGCGTGCAAGAGCGTTGAGGACTGAGCGGTTCACGTCGTCATGAATACGGGCAGGCACCTGAAGGCCACGAAGCAGGTGATATACCTTGAGGGCGAGGTCGATCTGCTCTTGCCGTAGACAACAGAGCAACAGGTCCCCGCCAGTCTCAGACACATCTGTAATATCAAATTTAGGTGGAGCTGCTTGAAGGGACAGAACCAGCTTTTATGAAGGCAACAACTTTTTTATACTTGGTTGAAATTAAGTAATTTGAACAGAATTTTGCAAATCAATGATTATGATTAAAGCTGCACTCTCACAGATTGAACGTTTTGACAACTTTTTTATTTTTTGTCTTGGAACGAGCCAATTTATGAGAACATCCATGAGAACCAGTTATATAAGAGTGCTGACATCTACCATCTGATTTTTTGTCAGCAATCTTATATCACTGGTTTGCTGATATTTACGCAAAAAATTGCTCTTTCCAAGACAAAAAATAAAAAAGTGTAAAAATGGTATATCTGTGAGAGTGCAGCTTTTAAACAGAAAAAATGCATACCATTTAGGCACAGATATAAATATTAGCCATATTCTTGCTGTTTTTAATTGGGGATTTTTTATGTTTTTTTTGTTTTGTTTTTGTTTGTTTGTTTTTTATCATTAAAGTCAAATGAGTTGAACATGAGGCATTAAAAAAATAAAAAAAAAAAGTTTCATAAACCTATATTGTGCACTTCTAATACTGTTGATATGGGGTAGACATATGATTTCAGATCACAGTCATGGGTATGCAGATTTATATAATTTGACAAATTTGTAAAATTGATTGAAAATATTGCTTGTTTTATATTAACTTTGTTTACAATGAGTATATCTGGCACTTGTATCTGACAAAGAATCTATTATCTATAACAGGAAACAGGTCACTTACCAAATTCATCTGAATGCACCATTTCACTTCCTGTCAATGTAAAAAAAAATATATCAGTCTTTTCTTTATTAAAATGATAGCACAGTTGATCAAAGATTAACGCATTCACATTCTTTGTTTTTTCTCAGATCAAAACATATTTTAGTAAGAGTGAGGAAAAAGTGATGCCAACTTGTATCCCAGTAATACCTGCTTGAAACATGAGGCTCGTTGCAGTTTTGAGCACATGGAAGGCCTCCTGAAGCAAGGAGCAGGCACACAGCTGTTGTAGAAGACTGGTGAACTGTGAAACTATCTCTGCCCTGGCCTCACTAGGGTAATCCTTGATTGCTGTTTCTGTAAAGGACAGAACAATTAAGAAATATTCAATATAGACCTTGAGGTAACTGTAAAGGTCAGAAATATTCAATATAGACCTTGAGGTAGCTGTAAAGTACAGAAAATATTCAAAATATACCTTGAGGTAACTGTAAAGGTCAGAAATATTCAATATAGACCTTGAGGTAGCTGCAAAGTACAGAAAATATTCAATATAGACCTTGAGGTAGCTGTAATGTATATTGAGGTAGCTGTAAAGTACAGAAATATTCAATATAGATCTTGACGTAGCTGCAAAGTACAGAAAATATTCAATATAGACCTTGAGGTAGCTGTAATGTACATTGAGGTAACTGTAAAGTACAGAAACATTCAATGTAGACCTTGAGGTAGCTGTAAAGAACAGAAACATACAATATAGACCTTGAGGTAACTGCAAAGGACAGAAATGTTCAATTTAGACAATTAGGTAAATGCAAAGGCCAGAAACCTACAAAATAGACCTTGAGGTAACTGCAAAGGCCAGAAACCTTCAATACAGACCTTGTAGTAACTTTAAAGGCCAGAAACAATCAATATAGACCTTGAGGTAACTGCAAAGGCCATAAACATTTAATATAGACCTTGAGGTACCTGCAAAGGCCAGAAACATTTAATGTAGACCTTTGAGGTAACTGTTAAGGCCAGAAACATTTAATATACATTGTATACCTTTAGGTAACTGCCAAGGCCAAAAATATTCAACATAGAACTTGAGGTAACTGCAAAGGACAGAAATGTTCAATTCAGACAATGAGGTAAATCCAAAGGCCAGAAACAATCAAAATAGACCTTGAGGTAACTGGAAAGGTCAGAAACATTCAATATAGACCTTGAGGTAACTGCAAAGGCCAGAAATTTTCAATAAAGACCTTGAGGTAACTGAAAAGGCTAGTAACATTCAATATAGACATTCAAGAAATATGCAAAATAGACTAGGTTATTTTAACAAGAACCCTGAGAGCAGTTTCATACCAATGACAGATTTTCAACAGCAGCAGCACCGTACTGTTTAATATCTTTGCTATGTCAAATCTGCTCCAAGAAATCTTGATAAAACAGAACAAACAAGGGGAGATAACTCTGGTCAGGGTCATGTGACCCGTACCAATTTCACAGAGGCGCAAGTTTACATCATGGCCATTAATATCTGAAAGTTTGAAAAAGATTTGTTCAATAACGACAAAGATGAATCCCGGACAAAAAAAAAACGGACGGACAGACAGACGGACAACCCGATTCCAGTATACCCCCCCAAACTTTGTTTTGGGGGGTATAATGAGAGAAAAAGCACAGTAGGACTGAAGTCCTATGATCAGAATTTTTCCTGCATTTTTAAAAAACAATGCATTACCTTTATATATAAAGACCATCTAATCATCAGCGGTTTTTGGTAGTGGATTTTTCCTGTCCTTTATGATTGGTTGTAATAAGATTTATTTTGAAACCGGATTCGAATAGAATATTTTCTAAAAGCTTTGGCCACACCAAATTGATATTTCGTTCCACGGATTTACCGCTCTTTTTTTTTTGAATATGTAAAAAAATTTTTTTTTTTTTTTTTTTGTGCGCCCGCACCTCCATTTTGATCGCCAAGCAGATTTTTTTCAGGTAATAATTTATTAAAAGGCTAAAAATAATCAAGTATAATTTTTCTACGCTAGTTTTCATGTTTTTGTAAAGGGAAGTTACCGATGCGTAGTGTTTTTATACTGTATATCGATCAGTTTAGCATGGGTTTCAATCAAAATGGCAGCTTCCGGTATAAACAATGTGGCTCGAAGTTTGGAAATTAAATCTTATTTTTGGCAATAAATATGTTTTGAGCATGCTTGAAGTCATTGTTGATTGTCTCATGCACTAAAGGATCATTATTTAAAGCAATCATTATGCAATAAAGCATGTGTATCTGAAACTGGTAGCGATTATATTGCGTAATTAGTGACTCGTTTTGAATGAAAATCGGAATGATCAACTTAGTACTATTTTATTCAAGTCATAATACAAGGGACCAAAATTATACCTCGTTACGATGTTGCTGAAGATGACAGGTCAACTTAACTGAAACATGAGTCATTGTTTGGTCCAAATTGATGTATCAAGCTCATTTTTTATCAAATTCTGACAAAACAACAGTTTTGAACAAAAATCTTTTCACAAATAGCGAAATAAACACTGGTCTGGATATACCTCAACATAAGTAAGCCTAAGTTTATCACTTTATATTTTGTTTTTATTTGCAGCATAATCCAGGATTGTAATGCACTTGTCAATTGTAACCACTGCCCCGCCCACCCCTCGCCCTTGTTCCAGGGGTATATCGGGGACAGCAGAGGCAATGGGCTGTGTTTTTACCTTTCAGGTGGCCCCGCAGTGCCTAGTGAATGTGGTTTTGTCTTCATATTGAAAATAGTCGGGAATGGGCCTCACATAGGTATTCAGGGATTTTACCAGCAGTGTGTCCCTGCAGGTCGGGTATTTTACCCGGGCTTTGAAGTCAAAGTCCCTGCTATTCCGGACTTAGGGGGCGCATAATTTATACAATTGGCTGGTGCATAAAAACATCTAAATAACCAAAAAAAGTAATCTGAAAAATACCCTTGTTGTTTTTGTTTTAATTTTGCATTTCCTGTGATAATAAAAACAAAATTTAGTCTATGTTATATGGAGTCTGATGTTTGATGATGCCTGTGTAAGTGATCATATTTTACAAATCCAAAATCAGTCCTAAGTTATGTCTAAATACAGATGCATATGATGTTAAACTGATTCAGGTAGATTTATATATGTCGTTTCAAACTTTTTACTAAAAGCAGGGTTATTTTTTATTATGAATGATCGTCATATTAAAGTATGTTTTAATTATATAAGAAATTAGATTTATCCATATAATGTTTGTACTAAACACGAATGAATAAATAGTATGTATTCCGACATTTTCCCAACGTCCATTAGAGGTTCAGTTCAAGATGGCATTAAAATGGGTTTAAGGGCAATTATTTTGAACAATCTTTCTTATTTATATTGAATATAAGGAAAATATATTTTTCGCTCTTCGCTCGCTTCGGTTTTTATGAAAACTGACAAAAAAAAAAATATTTTTGTTTTTTCGCTCGCTCGCTCCAAATTTTTTTGGCAAAAATCCGAGGAACTAAACATTAATTTGTTATGGCCTTACCTAGATTAACAGGGTTTTTTTACACATGCTATTCAAACGAAATTTATGATCATAGAAAACTTTGGCATTATAATGCTTGATGATTAGATGGTCCCAATATTTTCAGTATTCCGGTATCAGAGATTTAGTATTGTTACCATTGACTAGTCGAGATGCTAATTTAGGATTATCCGCCTTCAGACAGCAATCTATGGCAAGAGCCATTAGACAGATATTGCCCTGCTCCAGATCAACACGTTCTTCGGCAGGGGCCCCACTCCCTCCATTCCTGGTTCTTGGCTTGAGATTCCAAGCGGGGGTGGGTCCCAGGAAAGAGCAGCCCCTATTCTGACACACCAGGAGGACCCAGAATGCCTGATTCCACTCCTTGGCCCTGTATGCCTCACAGAACAACTCACGGCCTAGTGAACTCAGCCCTCCCACGTCAACCTCAAGGTTGGGGTCCTCACACAACTCTGTAAAAGATAGATTAAAGATACACTCTCTCTCCCGAATAAGATTTACGGTACCACAATTAATACAATTGTTTTCACATCAAAAAGAATAAATATATATCGAAAACAATGGTTCTTATGAAGGATACTGAGTTAAATTTGAAAGAAAGATGCTGAAAACATGGTATTTCTACCTAATGAAATGATAGTACTTAGACCACAGTTAATCTTTTAGCACTCACTAGCACTTGAATAATTTTGCATTTTCAGCTATTAAATACACAGTTACAATCTTATTATCAATAATTAATATTTTCCATAAATGCATTATTTGGTAAGTAGTTAAAGTTATATCACTCAAAATTTATGTTATACATGACTTGTGTATGTATGGATTTTGAATAAGAGTGTCGCTTTAAGTGTCTGGGACAATGATTATGAATAATGGCAATTGGCAAATCTTCATTTCAGTTGTAACTTTCCTTTTAGTTGAGTATTAATGAGGAATCTTAAAACATTATTAACGAGGACAACAAGATAATAGTCATTTGTTTTTTCTTTAGAACACATAAGTGCCAATAAATGACTTAAATATTTCAACTGCTTGCCTACAGAACTTATTTACAAGAACAAAGAGATTTTATAAAAATATTTCAACACAGAAAAAAATGTTCCATACTGTTTTTGTTTATCTGGATAACTTGTCGATAGAAGTCATCCCAAGTGTGACCAATCACAGACAGGGATGACCGCAGGAACGCCTTCTGAAACTCGTGTAACAGGCGCGAGTCCATCGGGGAGGAATGCTGACACTCGTCAATATATATGCACGCCATTTTACCCCAGTCTAACACCTCTCCAGCATGCTGTAACATTAATACATCATTCAACATTAAATTTAATTTTATTAGATACATATATATCTATACCAACATGAACGACAGAACAACATTGGTCCATATTTTTCCATGTTAGGTCACTTATCTTTGTATTGAACCAAAATGATGTCTATTTCCTGATTTCAATGAATAAACAAGAAACGCTGCAATGCAACGAAACCAGGTTTTTAATGATTGACAGAACTTCAGCCTGTGTCTGTTTTTCTATTTTTAGTAACAGTGACCTTGAACCTAGGGACCCCAAATGCAATCCATTGAACGGTATCCATAAACTCTTCCTTTATACCAAGTTTAGTCAAGATATGTCATCCCATACTAAAGTTATTTAGTTTCAACCATTTTTCTATTTTTAATAACAGTGACCTTGACCTTCAACCTAGGGACCCCAAACGCAATCCCATGAAAGGTATCCATTAACTCTTCCTTTATACCTGGTTGGGTCAAGATATGTCAACCCTAACTAAAGTTATTCAGTTTCAACCGTTTTTCTATTTTTAGTAAAGTGACCTTGGCCTTGACTCTAGGGACCCCGTAAACGCAATCCCATGAAATGTATCCATAAACTCTTCCTATAGACCAAGTTTGGTCAAGATATGTGAACTCTGACTTAAGTTATTCGGTTTCAACCATTCTTCTATTTTTAGTAACAGTGACCTTGATCCTTGGGACCCCAAAACACAATCCCATGACAGGTCTCCATAAACTCTTCCTTTATACCATGTTTGGTCAAGATATGTGGACCCTGACTAAAGTTATTCAGTTTCATCTGTTTTTTTTTTCTTTTTTAGGTAACAAAGACCCTGACCTTGACCCTAGGTACCCCAAACCCTATCCCATGAAATGTATCCATAAACTCTTCCTATAGACCAAGTTTGGTCAAGATGTGTGGACCCTAACAAAAGTAATTCAGTTTCAAACGTTTTTTTCTGTTTTTAGAAACAGTAACCTTGAACTTGAGCCTAGGGACCCCAAATGCAATCCCATGAAAGGTATCCATAAACTCTTCCTATAGACCAAGTTTGGTCAAGATATGTCAACTGTTACTGAAATTATTCAGTTTCATAGGTGAGTTTGACGCTGCCCGGCCGCCCACCCGGCCGCCAGAACAACGACGTTCGTCATTATAATAACCAGGTTTCACTTTTCCCATAAATTGATCAATATAAACAAGGTAGAATTTGAGAGGGCATAAATTGCTTGCTGATTAAAGTACTAATTATATAAAATAATGACCAAGAAATTGTATATTATAATAACTGATTTCAACTAAAATCAGACATAAATGTGTGTTTTTTGCAGTAACTGAAGGTGTAAACTAATTCATTTTTTAAATACTATTTTCAGCAAAAAAGACATTTTTTATCTGCACACAAAATTGTTTCCAATGATACTAAAATATATCCTTAAAAATTATATTGTGTGTTACCTCTATTTTGGCCACTACTGCTTTAAAGCTTCTGTCTTCATTTCCATCACTTTTCCCTTTCCCATCCTGTGTACCAGTCCCTGATTCACCAGGCTGGTTCTCGAACTGTCCAGGTGAAGGGGTTGATACGTTCAAGAAGTCTGTAGGGGTAAAACTCCTCCCAGGGGTATCCAGCTTGGTAGCAATAAGCATGTATGGTGACTGCCTTGTGCCGGGAAGGTTCAACGAGCGGGCATACACAAATCTTCTCGTGTCCACCTCCTGGGCAGCAAACATGGCCATTAGGTTTTGGAATACCTGAGAACAATAGGGTCATGAATAAATGTTTAGGCAGTACTTTTTATCAATGTCATACCATAAAAAAAGCAAATAGCATGTAAGGTCAAAAATGAAAAAAAAATCAGGCCATTATTTTAAAATGGAGTTTTTACACAAAATTTGAAGAAAAAAACATGCCACATTTAATATCAATTACAAATGAAATTACGAAGTTAGACATCAATTTAGACATTTCAATATGATTTAAATACTTTTTGCCCCTAATTTGGGTAAGAATATCTGTATAATCTGAACTAATATGGTTCATTTTATTTAAATAATCCCAACCTGTTCATCTAGGCTATGCAATTGATCTGTTTCCATTGTGTCTAGCAGTTTAACAGCCGGATATATTAGATTATCTGGATTGTTGAGTGCCACCTGCAATGCTGTCTGCACATGTCTGTTGAGTGCCACCTTCACCCCCAAATGCATCTTTTTCATTGGTTGGTGCGTACCTGCTCCACTGACAACCCAACAGACGGTTTCCCAGTACCATGCCCACGCACACATCTGCTCAAAACACCTGCCGCCAATAGTATAAAAGATTGCTAAGGTATCGAATGGTTGTTAAGAAAGTCATTTGTATTTCAAAAAGTTTTGAACATCATTCAGCTGGTGGTTGCAAAGGAACTACTTGTACATGTTATTGGTTGCTAAGGAAGTCATTTCATGATTTGTATTCCAAAAAGTTTTGAACATCCTTTATTTTAATGATGAAGATGAGCTCTTAGAATATAGATCTTGTTGGAGCTTAGTAACAATACGACTTAATCAACAGAAGAATTGATAAAATGATGATACCTGATTGTTTAATTACTAACTGTTGTGAAAAGCCCAAACTACTGGTAAAGCATTTTAAGTACATGATACTTTAAAAAGTTCATTTTGTTATCATGAATATCAATTACATCAAGCCAGGGTTTGAAAAGGGTAGGGTGCTAGGTCAGAACTACTTTTAATACTGATACATATAGTTTGTTATGAATACCTAAAAGGTCCTTTAATAGCTTATATCTTTACTTTTTATTTTTTTTATGTACATTCATTATGTTTACTTATTTTTGAAATCTGACTGTGTCAAACAGAAGGGCACAGCAGGGAGTAGTAAAAAGGCACCAGGGGGCCGGAAAATGGAAGTAGGGCGCCCCACCCTACTATTAAGGCCTAGCTGGAGCACAAACATATCTTATTAATAGTACAGTAACATGTCCATAAAACCATGTGAATAACCATGCAGTCCACCTACCCGAGTATAGCTAAAACTGACGACTCGGCCAATTTGATTTGATGTTGTTTGGCTAGGTTGATGGTTGCCCATAGCAACTGTGTGATGGGTGGAGAGGGTGGCTGCTGCCTGCACATTGACACCATCTCATCAAGTAACCTTGAAACATTGATATTATAAAGGATAAATCATTTGTGTTAAACTTTTATTTTACAACAAAATAAGTAGCCCAAAACAAAACCACTACCCATTTTAGCCGCCCAAAACCCAATTCAACAAAACCAGTACCAATATAAGCCGTTTAAAACCCAATTAAACAAATCCACCACCCATTTTAGCCACTCAAAACAAAATTTAACAAAAGCACTTACTGTTGTACAGCACATTGCTTCTCCACCAGGAGGGGCAGAAGCTTGCAGCAGTGGTGGTGGTGGTTTCTATGGCTACAGTGAAGGAAGAGGGCAGAAAGGTCGTCAGTGGAGATCACATCCTGGTACACCATGTGGCTATGGAGCATTGTAACAGCTCTGAAAGATAATAACCACAGTAAATACATTGATGTACTTTAAATGAACGCAATTGAAGTCATTTTTAAAGCTAATCTAAAATAGACTCCTTTTAAGTTACTAAGATTATACACTAGCGAACCATAACTAAATTCTATAAAGGTACAGATGACCTGGAGTTGAATATTTTTCCTTTGTTTTCTAACAAATCATGATAATTATGTTTTGGTTCAAAATCTGTAGAATACGAAAACATATCAAACTACTACTTGGCAACAAATCCTAATGTTACTTAGCAACAAATCAAACTGTCACTAGGCAACAACTCAAACTGTAACTTGTCTAAAAATCAAATAGTTACTTGTCAATTTCTCCATTTTGACAGAAGTTTGAGAGGGTAGAAACAAATCAAACTGTTACTTGGCAACAAATCCTAATGTTACTTAGCAACAAATCAAACTGTTACTTGGCAACAAATCCTAATGTTACTTAGCAACAAATCAAACTGTTACTTGGCAACAAATCCTAATGTTACTTAGCAACAAATCAAACTGTTACTTGGCAACAAATCCTTATGTTACTTAGCAACAAATCAAACTGTGATTAGGCAACAACTCAAACTGTGACTTGTCTAAAAATCAAATAGTTACTTGTCAATATCTCCATTTTGGCAGAAGTTTGAGAGGGTAGAAAGGTTAGCAGGGGACAGCAAACACATCCTGAAAGTATATCAACTTTGTTAGATACATACAACAATGAGCTTAAAAAACTTAAGAAGCTGATTTTGTTTAAAAATAAATCATACTTTTACCTGAATTTGGTAAAAAAATATTTTTTCGTGAATATCAGACAGATAACTTTAATAAACAGCCAAAAAAATAAATATTTCACAAAGTATAGAGGAACAAAATTGTGAGCTTAGCTAAAATGTGTTATAAAAGACATAAGTTGTTTTGAGAAATCAGTCCCTGAGCTTACAGTGGGTGGTTCCTCGTGGTTGAAGCTACATGGCAGAGAAAAACACTTCATATTGTTGAACCTGCGGAAACACCAGCCACGGGGCATCCAACGACTCAGCTTCTCACGACCTGTAGTAACAATGATGAACTGAATATTTTCAATTTAAAAATAGTGTTCTGATCTGTTCTGTTATAATTATTGGTCCATATGAGTGTTTTATGTACCTGAATTTAAACTTAATAACTCTGCCATAATGGTACCAAGCCCAAGTGAGAAGAAGAGGAGGCTTGATCTCAGGGCCAGCACCCCTGGCCTCATATAACATCAAGTTATTTCGTAACTGAAGTCATTTTTCTAATTTAAATATCTCACTGGTCATATGATATGATAACTAAGTACCGTAATATCTGTAATACTTTATTTCATGGATTTTTATTAAATATAGATACTTTTATGCAAAATACACTTACACTTTTTTAATATGACTTTGAGATATACCGGTATAATGAATTTGACTAAAGTTATAAAATTACTTGAGAAGTTTTATGGGAGAAGTTTTGACCTCAGGGTCAGTATTCATAGAATATCTTACCGGTAAGTCATTTCCAATCTTAAGTCATTTTCCTGAGTAACGATTTTCACTGATCTGATATAATAATTTATTTTTTTATCTGAAATACTTTATCTACATTGATTTTATCGAATATAGATACTTTTATTTTGAAAACACTTATACTTTTCTTTTAATTAAATCCTTTCAATTTGACTATGAGAAATTTAAGAAATCAACTTAAGTTAAGGATTTACTTTACGAATACCAGCCCTGACCTCTACATGAACAAACACTACAGCTAGTGCCACACTTAATAGTCTGTTTGGCATTTCCTGCCCGAATAGCAAAAACACCTAAAACCCAATAGTTGATTGAGGAAGTCATAATATTTGGTGTTTTTTTAGCTTTTCATTATGGAACTTAGAGGCAAGATAGTAAAAAAAAAGAACAAATACAAATGTTGTAAGGAAATACCAACAACCTATTGATTAATTGTGGTCTACGAAGAAAGTTGTAGAGAAGGCCTTATATTTAGATGCGTCAAAGGGATTCAACTAACTTTTTTAAACTATTAGTTCTACAGTACACTCAACGAGTTAGACCCACTTTCTGTTTCCCTCCGCGGATTTTTGCTATCGCAGCCAACACAATGATTTTATCGACTGTCCGCGTTCCTCAGCGTTTGAATTTAAGGCCCTGACGGAGGGTGATCAGTCTACCGACGAATAACGCACTCGGCGTTCCTCGGAGGGGTTAACTCCGTGCAACTCTGCGGACACTAGATAAGAATCTATGCTAAAGTAATATTTATTTTATTAAAATTTTCAACCGATTACGACGGCTCCAGTAAATTGGTATTACCGGGTATTCTTTTTCCTCTACCCGTTTCCATGAAGTTAGCTTACCACAAGAATGCAGTCGTATTTCACTAGTTGCACATGCATCTTATAAACATGTTTTTGCTAATGACAGATAAACACATTTCTTCCGAGAAATTCTAGGTTACACATTTTCGGAAAATCAGGAGGTCAAACACGCACTCAAAGTTCACAGCGCATGGTTTTGAAGGCCTTCTTGCCTGGTTTTCTGTGGAAAATTCCATGAAACGTCATAGCTTTTTTTAACCACCAATAATAAATAGTATATTCTACATTGTATTGATCACACGCTTGACGTCAGAGGTCATGGTTCAGAATCGTGTAAATAGTCAGCTGCTTTATGATGCAATAACTTAGTGGATAATTACTTTAATGATTCAATGTTTATAATTCAAGACAATATTCAATTGGCGTTTACGGACATAAATACAAATTAAACGCTGGTACATGTAAGAATCTTTTACGCTTAACAATGTGCATAAGCATAAAAATAAATAACTTCTAAACAAGAATGATTTCTTGCTTATCTGATTAGACTCAGAGTTCCACCTCGGGATCATAAAATCGGACGATTCTCAACGCTATCTTTCATATTAAACTCGGCAGTAAGCCAGCCACTCGGAGGAACTCGGGGGGATTAAAACGAGGGCAACAGTTTTACCCTCGGAGGAAACCAGTGATCATCAACGTTATCCCTCTGAGTGAGCGAGGAAAGTGAGTCTAACTCATTGAGTGTACTGTATGTAATGTTATTAAAACATTATATGCTAACATTTAAGGTATCAAAAAATAAAGTCTAAACCCCTCACCTGTACTGGCAATACAGCTATTTATTGGGGGCACAGAGACGGCCCTAGCTTGTCCGAGTTGCTGAAACTGGTGACTATAGACCTCTGTGGCCCCTTTATTGAGCCCAGACACAACCCGTGTGACCCCAAAGTTGACCCCTCCGCTGGCGGGACTGTCAGGAGCAGACAATGAACGCTTCAGGGTTGGCCTCACTTTTGGGCTGCATGCCTCCTGCGCGAGAACATTACTACAGTTATTTCTCAATGAACTACATGTATTGAAACAATCAGAAGACCTATTGATTATGGCTTAGATAATACTAACAAATACTTTATAAGAAGTACATAGTAATTCGAAGCAATATAAAGCAGAAACACAAGTTTCAATTCTTACAAATTATGTTAACATTCTACATGGTCTTTGAAACTAAAAATACTGCCTGAAATTAATAAAGTATCCTTCACAAACCTGTAAACTCTTCTGAGGAGGTGAACATTTTACACTGGCCTTCTTCCTTGAATGAACGGGAGTAGACTTTGTTGTTGCATTTTTAGAACTGAAATGCATGTATTAATTGAAATATTAACTTGCAGTTTATAACCCAACTCTTTCAAATAAAAGCTGCATTAATTACTTCTTACATGTACGAGCAAGATTTTTAATGCACCATTCCTTCGATTACGTTTTATTATAATTCAACGCAAAGAATAATTTCCTATTAAGGCAAAAAAAAAATGGCTAGGGTAACATCCTTTTCAAAAGCAGGATGGGTAGGTAGGCTTTTTATTTCACTTCTTATTAGGCTTTATATAAGAACGTTATTGTCATCATTGAAGAATGGTGTTTAAGTAATCTTCTGTATAAAGCTTTAAAGGTTTTCAACTGCATATTAAAACACACACTTAAAAAACCTATTTCATAGATAGGCTTTGGGTAACCTGAGCCAAATGATTTTTTCAGCTTAAGGTTCATATAGCAATTTAACATAGTAATAGTGCTGTGTAATAACCAATGCTAGTCTTTCGTTGACTTTCAGTCCAAGCAACCAAAGCTATAGCAACTGTTTATCATGTGGGTTTTGCTTCTGGCTTTTAGTTATGGCCAATGTTAAAGTATATATATGCCAACGACGATGCAGAAGGCTATGACAATACCTCATATTTTTCCCCAATTAAAATTGACAAAATTAATATTAACTACTTACCCATCATCATAGATGGGCTCGTTAAGGAACTCGCCTCTTCATCTGATGCATACAAATCCAGAAATCCTCTCCCTCTTCCCCTTTTTCCAAGGCCCTGTCTGACACTTTACCCTCCAAGCCCTCCCAGGGATAAGCTCACCCTCTGACCCAACCCTAGGGCTTGACTCCTCAGTTTTGGGTGATGCACTGAATTTCTCTGAACTTGCTGGTGATGAATATGGACTCGATAGTTTACCAGGACCAAGAAGCTTTGGCGAATTGTACAGAGATGTACCTAAATTACCTTGACAAATTAGGGACCTGTTTAAATTTGTATTTAATCCAGGAATTCCATTTTGCAGATTATCACTTTCACTGCTAATAATGTATGTACTCAAAGTAGGATCAATATAATTCATTGCTTTTTGTTCATCTTTTCAGTAACTGCTGCTAAAGCTTCCATGTTTCAACAATTGCTTCATTTTATCATCAACTTTCATAAACAACACTTATTACACTACAGCCATTATCACCTTCATTCAGAAAGGGTTTTGTATCCAAGGGCTTCAACATCACACTTAACTTTCCATAATCATGTTTACTCTTTTTCATTTTCCCAACGTTTCATCTCTCTACCACTTCTACTATGTTCATCGTCTGCATCACTTATATCACTATATTGGAACACATCACCCTCTTCATCATTATTCTCATCATATTGAACCTCTGTACTCGATGTGTGAACAGTTTCACTTGGTAATTCTCCCAAAGCAGAATTAGACATCGCAACACTGTCAGTTTACTTCTTTACTCAATGTCTGTTGGCTTCATTTTGAGCTTCCTACAACAGGGTCGTCGTGATGTAGCTTCACTTTGAACACAATTTGAGCAGAATTTCTTTCCTCTTGCATTTTTTAAAACACTCTGATCAGCTTTTCATTAGTGTCCTATGGTATTCGCACAGATTGGTTTGAAAGTACACTCTAAGTTTGCTCTTGCAGAATGTGTTCGTCCAAAGTAGATCTTGTCAGTGTCTCATGATTTCCAGAGCTATGTTGGGTACTGGGATCCATGGATCCCACAACACCCCGTTTGTGCTGACATCCTGGTACCCATTTTTTGAGAGGTCTCTGATATCAAGCTAGAATCATTATAGTCAAGTCCACTTTCATCTAGTGAGCTCCCTAGCAATGCAAGTGGGGCTTTAATATTCATTCCAATACAAGCTTGGCTGCTCCAACACCTGATTCCTCAGAAGCTGTCATGTTTGTTAGCTGCGGGCTTCCTGCAAATATTGCATGAAAATAGAAGATAAGACATTCCATAGTGTACATTAAACCAGAAAAAAAACATTTAAGAAATGA